>NW_023270773.1:2838204-2980252 GCF_011800145.1 Mirounga leonina | reverse complement strand
TTTCTCCTTGCACATTTCCTACTTACTCCAAATTGGTCTTTTTTCCCCAGCTGCTTATATTTTAAGAATTGGGGGTTAAAAAGCTGATTGCAAACTCTGAGTTTGTGGGAAGAGTTCCTTCCCACTGAGCTTCATGAGAGGGTGACTTGGTTTAGCTGTTTGTTAGCTATTCCTTCATAGTAGTGTCTTTGGGTCATTCTTTTCAGGCTGGTCAGAGTCCCCAGAGAAGATTCTTCTTACCTCCTGCCAAGAAGAGAAGGAGGATAGGGGTCCAGTGTGCCAATGTTTACTGAATGCCTCTGTTTTTGACACTCTACTCGTCTTCATCTGTCCTGGCTTCCCCAAGGCCAGAGGCCTTCTGTTTAAGCACCTCCAGAGAATGAGCCTCTAGCCTTCTGCTGGGGTGGGAGGGACTCATGACAGCCTTGTGCAGTGGAGGAGGGATCTGGGCTTCTGACTGCTTTTTAAGCAGACTTTTGACCAACTTTTGTTTGTTACCCCTCGCTGCTTCCCCACCTTCAGAGCCCAATGGTACCTCTGACTCCTCAACTTTCTAAGGGTGTATGGTGGAGAACAGTATATGGCTTCCTCTACTGCTGGAAGCCTGAATTTTCTGGGTCGATCTATCACAATATCTACCCTCATCCCTTGGCTCTCCAGCCTCCCGTATTCTGTTGCTCTTGTCCTTTTCTCAGTGCTTCATCCTCATGGGTTTGTACCTTTGCATAAAAGTCCCTTTACTGTCATTTGGTGCGGCTACAGAAAAGAGCAAAGGCGTGCATCCAGTCTGCCATCTGTACCCAGAAGTTCATCTCATTTTCCATGTTCCCAGTTACTTATACTTTCACTCATTTGGGCAACACTTTTGATTTGTCTGCCTCTTCCATTAGACCATAAACTCCATGAGGTCATTGTGTGGTGTTAGTTTATTTTTCCCATTCTAATTATCACCCCCCCCTTTTTTTTAAATTTTTTATTGTTATGTTAATCACCATACATTACATCATTAGTTTTAGATGTAGTGTTCCGTGATTCATTGTTTGTGCATCACACCCAGTGCTCCATGCAGAATGTGCCCTCCTCAATACCCATCACCAGGCTAACCCATCCTCCCACCCCCCTCCCCTCTAGAACCCTCAGTTTGTTTTTCAGAGTCCATAGTCTCTCATGGTTCATCTCCCCCTCCGATATCCCCCCCTTCATTCTTCCCCTCCTGCTCGCCTCTTCTTTTTTTTTTTTTTTAAACATATACTGTATTATTTGCTTCAGAGGTACAGATCTGAGATTCAACAGTCTTGCACAATTCACAGTGCTTACCAGAGCACATACCCTCCCCAGTGTCTATCACCCAGTCACCCCATCCCTCCCACCCCACCCCCCACTCCAGCAACCCTCAGTTTGTTTCCTGAGATTAAGAATTCCTCATATCAGTGAGGTCATATGATACATGTCTTTCTCTTTTTGACTTATTTCACTCAGCATAATACCCTCCAGTTCCATCCATGCCGTTGCAAATGGCAAGATCTCATTCCTTTTGATGGCTGCATAATATTCCATTGTATATCTATACCACCTCTTCTTTATCCATTCATCTGCCGATGGACATCTTGGCTCTTTCCACAGTTTGGCTATTGTGGACATTGCTGCTATAAACATCGGGGTGCACTTACCCCTTCGGATCCCTACATTTGTATCTTTGCACCCCTATTTTTTAACATTAAACATACTTAACTATAATAAAATATATATAACATAATATTCATCACTTTAACCATTGCTAAGTGTACAATTCAGTGACGTTAAATGCGTTCACAAAGTTGTGTAACCATTACCACTATCTATACCCAAAACTTTTTCAACATCTCCAACAAAAACTCTGTACTCATTTAATAATACCCCTCCATCCTGCACCTCTGATAATCTCTGTTCAACTTTCTATCTCTATGAATTTGATTACTCTAGGGACCTCATGTAAGTGGAATCATAGTATTTGTCCTTTTGTGACTGGCTTATTTCACTTTAGAACAATGTTTTCGAGGTCCATCCATGTTGTGCCAAGTGTCAGAATGCCCTTCCTTTTTATGGCTGCATAATATTCCACCATATGGATAGACCACAGTTTGTTTATCCATTCCCCCACCCTTGTTTTATCTTTAAAAAAAAATTATTTATTTGTTAGAGAGAGAGAGCACGAAAGCGCAAGTTGCAGGGAGAGGGTGGAGGGAGAGGAAGAGAGAGAATCTCAAGCAAACACCCCGCTGAGCAGGGAGCCGGACATAGGGTGTGATCCCACGACCCTGAGATCATGACCTGAGCCAAAATCAAGAGCCGGACGCCTGACTGACTGAGGCACTCAGGCTCAGCTTTATCTTTAAATGCTTTATCTTTAATGAACAATCCCTGCTACGTGACAGACAAAATGTTTACGGGATGGTTTCACCAACTTCTTCCTTTTCTTGGATCTGGAAAACTCCCAGTCATCCATCAAGGTCTAGCACAGACACCCCCTTCTTTGGGGGACCCCGGGAATTCCCCTGCATAGAACTGAGCACTCTGTGAAATCGTGCAGCCACACGAGGTTATAATTGAGCTCCCCCCTCATCTAGGCTGGCAGCTCCTGAGGGCAGGGCCAGGTCTAAATTTAGAGCCTGACTAATGGAGTGTTGGTTCAATAAATAAGGAATCCTCTCTCCCCTCTAATCTGAAAGCTTGGAGTTGGACTTTGCAGCCAGCCTCCTGCCAACCTCCATTCCCCATTCCTCTTCGGAAAGTTTGTTTACAGAGGTTGTGTAAACAGGAAAAGAAACCATTAAAATGGAAATGGAGAAATTTGGAGAGCTTAGCAACCTGAAATGAAGTCAGAAAGGGAGGTTTTATTCTCTTGGGGTATTTGAGTCTCTCCTAATGTGCTGAAAGCGGAGAATAAATGGTCATTAAGGATCTTTTTTGTCATTAACAGCTTTTTCCGTTGGCTTCCTTAAAATAGTCTCTCCCTCTTTCCTGAAGGTAGGCCTGGGGAGTCTTGAGCCTGAGGCCAAGGCCCCTGGGGCTGTTACTGGCAGGGCCTAGGTGGCCAAGATGGTAGTGGTGCCATTGGTAACCTCTTCACGCTGGCCGTATCTTAGGACCAGCAATCCTACAACTGAAAGGAATTGGGAGACTGATGCTTCTTTTCTCTTCCTTCTCTGTGAAATGAGGAGAGTCTTCCCTACTTCACAAGGATATGGGGACCAGCTGCCTATTACTGGGCCCATGGCCCACGTTTGGGAAAGGTTGACTACAATTAGTAACCCCAAACAGGCCACCCGCCCCATGCCGTGACCACGTGAGGCACTTGCCATGCACGTCACGCTGCTTCCTGAATACCATCCCTGCAGGTTAGTCAGTTCAGAGCGACGTGAACCATAGCAAGCATCTGGAAACTTCCATTAGGCTAAGCTGCCTGAAAGAAAATGGACTTGGGTTATTGGAAGGAGGAAGGTCTAAAGAGTATACAGAATTGGTCCAAACAAAGAATTCAGTCATCCAAAGCAAGAAGAAAAAGACAAACAGCCTGGTAGGAAACGGGCAGAGTTAGGAACAAGACTGCCTAGAGGATGAACCCAGAAAGGCCAGTGACCATGTGGCAAGGTGCTCCACCCATAGGTGAGGGAAATGCATATTTAATCATGGAGCTTTACCAGCTCACACCATCAGACTGGCCGACACTAGAGTGTATGGGAGCGGTGGAACACACGTAGCCAAAAATCCCTGTACCCACCCCCATTGCAGCCCCCACTCTCCCCGACAAAGGCAAGCATCATTTTGAACCCAGTATGTGTAGTATTCTGTGAATTGTTACTCCATATGTAGGTACCTGCTGTTTGAAAAATAAAAAGCAAACAAAAATCAGTTTATGAATTTAATGAAATTTCTTATTTAATTAGCCCCCTGATGGCATCTAGCCAGAGAACATGGGAATAATGCATTTATCCTTGGGGAACATTCAGTCCGTCATCCAGCGGTTCCCTGACTTCTTATGGGAGTTCATTAAGTGAGTGGCTTTTCTTGTTCCTGAACAAGCCTCTCTATCCCCGTGAGGAGGAACATTTCTGTGGTGATGTGCCCAGGGTCCCCGGGGCCATCCTCAGTGGCCCTCTGACACTTTCCCCAGGGAGTCTTGGCTATGCTTATACCAACCCGCAGATTGGCCAGCAGTTTGGGATCCAGAGTAAAATATACATAAGATCAACTTTACCACTTTAGTCATTTTTATACAGATCAGTGGCATTAAGCACATTCACACTGTTGTGCAACCATCACCATCATTCATCTCCAGAATTTTTTCCTCTTCCCAAACTGAAACTCTGTCCTCCCCCATCCAACCCCTGGCAACCACCATTCTAATTTCTGTCCCTATGAATCTGGCTATCCTAAGTACCCCCATCTAAGTGGAATCCTATAGCATTTGTCCTTTTATGACTGATGTATCACTTAGCATAATGTCTTTGAGCCTCACCCATATTATAGCATGTGTCAGAAGTTCCTGCTTTTTGGGGCGCCTGGGTGGCTCAGTTGGTTAAGCGACTGCCTTCAGCTCAGGTCATGATCCTGGAGTCCCAGGATCAAGTCCCGCATCGGGCTCCCTGCTCAGCAAGGAACCTGCTTCTCCCTCTAACCCTCCCCTCTCTCATGTACTCTCTCTCTCTCATTCTTGCTCTCTCAAATAAATAAATAAATCTTAAAAAAAAAAAAAAAAAAAGAAGTTCCTGCTTTTTAAGGCTGAATAACATTCCATTGTATGGATGCATACCACATTTGGTTTATCCATTCATCCATCAGTGGACACTTGGGTTACTTCCATCTTTCAGCTGTTGTGAATAGTGCTTCTATGAAATGATTATGCAGATATCTATTCAAGTCCCTGAATTGTTTTTTCCCTAAATTCAATTGTTTTTAAGACTGCAGTAAAGAGGGTGCCTGGGTGGCTCAGATGGTTGAGCGTCTGCCTTTGGCTCAGGTCATGGGGTCCTGGAATCGAGTCCCACATCGGGCTCTCTGCTCCTGGGGAGTCTGCCTCTCTCTCTCTCTGTCTCTCATGAATAAATAAATTAAAAAAATAAATCTTAAAAAAAAAAGACTGCAGTAAAGAAATTTGGCCCAGCCCTTTGTTTTGCTATGAAGCCTAGAAGGTTAGGGTCTGCCTGGTGCTCACATTCGGGGACACAGGACCCAGAAACCAGGCTGAGACCCTCGGGAGACTTGTTATCTTGTGCAGGCCCTCAACAGCTGGGCTGAGGAGCGCCCCCTCCGAGGTCATGAGTGTTGGATGTGATTCTGACTTTCTCCTCTTCACAGCTATGCCCTTTGCCTTCTGTACGAGAGAGAAGCTTCCTTGGACGGAATTTGCTGAGTCAGCAGAGGACGGACCCACCAGCAGATTCTGTCAGAAGGTACAGACTGGATGTGGCCCTTCACCATGGAAAATGCACCCATTTGGTGCTTGTTTTGCCAAATGAGATTAGATAAGACTATTTGCTGCCCTTTTTTTTAGTGTACTTTAACTTGAAATCATAGACTTTCAGAGCTAAAAGGGCCCTTAATGGCTTTTTCAGGTGAGGGAGCTGCAGCCCAGGGAGGGGTGACCTCCCACGGCAGGTTCTGCCATTGGCAAGTGGCAGAGGTGGCCTTCGGGGACCAGGGATGAGGTTGATTCCTTGTCCGGACCTCTGCTGCTGCCCAAGTTGTTTGCCTGCATTATGTAAGCTTCTCTATGTGGCTTGTCTCATCAGTACCGAGATCAGTCTTCATTTTTCTTTGTTAAAACCTTATAATGTTGTTTGACCCCACTGATATGAAATGTCCAGAGTAGGAAAATGAATAGAGGCAGAAAGACATGGTTGCTGGGCAGAGAGAGGGATGGGGAGTGACTGCTAATGGGTATGGGGTTTCCATTTGGGGGTAATGAAAATGTTCTAAAATCAGATTGTGGTGATGGTTGCACAACTCTGTGGATGTACTAAAAGCCACCCAGAGCACACTTTTTTTCCCCCCTCGCCCATCAGCAGTGACCCGAACAGCACACTTTAAAAGGATGAATTTTGTACCATGTGCATTATATCCTAATAAAGCAGTTCTCGGGGCACCTGGGTGGCTCAGTCGTTAAGCGTTTGCCTTCGGCTCGGGTCATGATCCCAGGGTGCTGGGATCGAGCCCCTCACCGGGCTCCCTGCTCAGCGGGAAGCCTGCTTCTCCCTCTCCCACTCCCCCTGCTTGTGTTCCCTCTCTCGCTGTGTCTCTCTCTGTCAAACAAATAAAATCTTTAAAAAAAAAAAAAAAAAAAGCAGTTCTCTCTCTCTCTCTCTCACACACACACACACAAACCCAACCCATAACAACAAAGAGGTTACGAATGATGACTTATCCTTATTCTTAACAAAGCACTTTTTTCACTTCTCCATGTCCCATTTCAGATTTTATAAGTATTTTTAGGGGATTTTTTTGAGCAGAACTGTAATCATAGTGATTCTATCAAAACTGAGCCGCAATTCCAAACATCAGCGTTCTCATGCTATCAGAAAAAAAATCTGTCATCTGCCAGGTTGTTGATTCTGTGCTGTGGATAAAAGAGAGGGGACTGATTAAGTGGTGACTGTAGACGACACACTTGAACCAGGGCCAGAAGAAGAGGAAAGGGGGAGTAGGGGATGAGAACTGTTACCAGAGGACACCTGTCTGCATCGAGAGGGGCCCAGGACCCATGGATGCCCTTACATGACTTGGAACATCACCTTCTGCCCTTTGTGCCTTTCTCCATCCTTAAGGCCAGAGGCGGTGACAGGCTAGTTAGAGTTGAGGACAAATGACCATCTGGGGCTGCTTATCCTGATGGTCACCAGGTCCTTAATGTTCTTATTTGAGACAAAAGGAATTCAGCATCAAAGAGTTTGGTTTGGCTTGGTTGGTATGGTGAAAAGTATGAGGAATATTCTTTTTTTTTTTTTATTGTGGTAAACAGCACATAAAATTTACCATCTCAGCCATTTCTAAGTGTATCGTTCAGGGGTGCTAAGTACATTCACATTGTTATGAAACAGATCTCCAGAACTTTTTCATCTTGTAAATCTGAGACTCTGTACCCATTAAACAACTCTCCATTCACCCCCAGCTACTGGCAGCCAATATCCTACCTCCTGTTTCTATGAATTTGACTACTTTAGAATACCTCACGTAAGTGGACTCATTTAGTATTTGTCTTGTTGTGACCAGCTTGTTTCATGTAGCATAATGTCTCCAAGGCTCATGGTGTCATGTGAATCACATGTCATCCATGTGATGACAGGATTTCCTTCCTTTTTAAGGCTGAATAATATCCATTGTATGGATATACCATATTTTTAAAAGATTTTATTTTTATTTTTTTTTAAGATTTTTTTTAAGTAATCTCTGCAGCCAATGTGGGGCTCAGACTCACAACCCCAAGATCAAGAGTCACATGCTCTGCCAACTGAGCCAGTCAGACACACCAAATGTACCACATTTTATTTATTCATTTATCCCTCAGTGGATTTTTGGGTTGCTTCTACTTCTTGGCTCTTATGAAGAGTACTGCGATGATCATTGGTGTACAAATATCTCTTCAAGATACTCTTTCAGATATATACCCAGAAGTGGGACTTCTAGATCATATGGTAGTTCTATTTTTAATTTTTTTGAGAAACTGCCATACTATTTTCCACAGCCGCTGCACCATTTTACATTTCCACCGACAGGACACAAGGACAACAGTTATTCTTACTTAGCTCAGCTTGGGCATCAGGACAACGCTGGCATTCAGCCTTCCAAAGAACAAATACAAATGATAGATAGCTCTAAACCAAGTCAAATTATTTAGTAGGATCATTTAATTATTCAATAAAAAAAAAAACAACTCTGACGGTTGATTTAAAAGTATGACTCTGCTACATTCCTCATCTTTCCAGCTGGCAAAGAAGCATGACATGGTGGTGGTATCTCCTATCCTGGAACGAGACAGAGAGCACGGGGACGTTCTGTGGAACACAGCCGTGGTGATCTCCAATTCCGGAGCAGTCCTGGGAAAGACCAGGAAAAACCACATCCCCAGAGTGGGCGACTTCAACGAGGTGAGCCGGCCCTACAAAAACCCGCTCAGCTTACTGGCCCTTCGGTCCACACCTGCCTGTGGATCTTTCCACGAGGGAAATCCTGTGTTGGATCATGTCCCGTCACACAACACTGGACACAGTATGGCTGTAGTGATCACATGGAGAGATGAGATTTGAATGGGACTCCTGGGTGAGTCCCAAACACCAAGCACAGAGGGATATTTCTTTTTTTAAAATTTTTTAAATACAATTTTATATAAAATTATTATATAAAAATAAATTTTTAATTTTTAATTTATTTATTTATCAGAGAGAGAGAGACAGAGGCAGGCAGAGGGAGAAGCAGGCTCCCCACTGAGCAAGGAGCCGGATGTGGGACTCAATCCCAGGACCCTGGGATCACGACCCAAGGCAAAGGCAGACGCTCAACCGACTGAGCCACTCAGGCGTCCCTAAATTTTTAATTTAAAAAAATTTTTTATTATTTTATTATTTTTTTTAAACATTTTATTTATTAATTTGAGAGAAGGGGAGAGGCAGGAAAGGGAGAAGCAGACTCCCCACTGAGCCAGGAGCCTAACGCAGGGCTCGATCCCAGGACCTGGGGATCATGACCTGAGCCGAAGGCAGACACTTAACCAACTGAGCCACCCAGGCACCCCTAAGATTTTATTTATTTATTTGAGAGAGAGTGAGAGAGAGCAAGAGAGAGAGCGTGAGCAGGGGGAGGGGCAGAGGCAGAGGGAGAAGTAGACTCCCTGCTGAGCAGGGAGCCCAGTGCGGGACTCTGTCTCAGGACACTGGGATCATGACCTGGGCTGAAGACACTGAGCCACCCAGGTGCCCCTGGGTATTTCTTTTTTTAATATAACCTGACTTGGCTTTCTTAAATTCATCTCTGAGGTAAGTGGTATATAGATTAAAACCAAAATAAATAAAATAAATAGTGCACAAATGTGAAATGATTCCTGCAGCCCCTTTCGGGCTCTGAGCTCCTCACCTGTCACAGTCTAGCCCTCGTTTGGGAAGTGGGAGTCCTTGTTCATAAGTCACGTGAGCTCTTAGCCACGTCGATGTGTTGGGATGGCAGGAGGTAAATGCGTGTATCTGTGCACATGGGCATTAGGTAAAGCTTTGTGCCCGTGATCAAGGTATAAGTGAGGAGAGCTATTATGATTAGTTAATGCCAATGCATGGGTGGATTGGGTGAAGAGGGGTGGACTCTACCTAATACCTAAGATATGAAACCTGAACTTGACCTGCAATAAATACAGTTGTTCAGAATGTGATATACCCAGTCCTTTGCTGCCCTCCCTGATTGTGGGTGTTCCAACCACACTCCCAGGATGGTCAGAAGGACAAGGATGGACCTACAGAGCTAGATGGCGTTCCCTAGGGATAAAAAAAACCCTGGTGTCTCTCAGTGACAGCTGGAGGTGGGGTGGGAAGATGTGCTCATCACCTGTTTACCCTGGGATTAATCTTTAGCTCCCAGCAGATGGTGAAGGGCTTGTCTCAACACACCAGGATCTACTCCAGTGTCCACCACATGTACACATCCTGGTTGCTGCCTGACCCTAACACATTTTGAAATTAATGGGAAGAAGCAAAACGTTCTGGGAGCAGATCTGTTTGGGACCCCAACTAGCCCTCTAGCCCCTCCACAGTGCCAGCCATGAAAATGCCCCAAGGGGGCAGGCAGAGAGGCAGACATGGCAGGACGTCCCTAGTCCCGGGCAGGATGCCCAGGGAGCTCTGTGGAGGAGAGTACTTTCAGGGTGTGAGCTCTAGTCTCAGATTGGCCTTCATCAGCTGGACAAGTCGCATGGCCACTGAGGCCGTGGTGTTCTCCCCCAATAGGCGGGGATTGCTCTGTATGAGTTTCCAGTCCCTTCAGCACTGACATTCTTCATAGGAACATGTGGTTGGTGAAGACATTGACTAACTCATGTTAACATTGACCAAACCTTGACCATTCGTTGTACCATGACTGAAACCTAACCAAAGTTTGTCCTTAAAATACTGTGGGAAGTTGCTTCGGGGATTTTTTGGACGTGCCACAAAAGAAATTGTGGGGAAAAAATTAACCATGGTGATTTCCCAGTTATTCTGTCTGGTTTCTTTGGTTTTTTTCTCTCTCTCTCTCTCTCTTTTTTTTTTTTTTTAGCAGATTGAAATTTGGGAACTTAGAGTCACAGCCAAGATTGTTACTTTTGGAGTCCTGGCAATATTTTCTTTTTTTCTGTCAGGTCTAAAGAAAGAGAAATTGTACAGATCAGAGGCTTTCATACATGGCCCTTTGTTTTTCAGTCAACTTACTACATGGAGGGAAACCTCGGACACCCCGTGTTCCAGACTCAGTTCGGGAGGATTGCGGTGAACATCTGCTATGGGCGGCACCATCCTCTCAACTGGCTCATGTACAGCATCAACGGGGCTGAGATCATCTTCAACCCCTCAGCCACCATTGGAGCACTCAGGTCTCTCAGCAAGTAGGATCTGGGAGGGTTCTTGGGACCTAGCTCTCTTCGGCTCATGGCCAAGCAGCAGGGTTCAGAGGTGGGTTTGGTAAACTGTAGCAGGCAAGTGAGGCCACCAGGTTGTCTAACAAATCTGAGCCATGGGATTGCGTGTTGTATATTTCAGAACTGTGAAAAAAAAAAAATACTCAACATCAATTAAGATCCCCCCCCCCCCCCCGCTGAGAACTGCTTTGCTGTAAAATACTATTCCTTTGCTATTATTCTGAACACTGAGAGGATAACAGTCCCCCTCCACTCACGCCATAATTGTCAGGCTTCCAAAAAGTTCCTCTTCTAAAGTGCCCAAAGCATAGTAGGTGCCTGGCCAGAATTAGCCCCCTTCCCTGTCACGGCCACTGTGCTCCCTCACAGAGGGACCACGGATTCCTAAGCCTCTTGTCTGCGACATCCAGCACGTGGAGGGCAGACACCTGGACGAGGGAACAAGCCAATGAGAGAATCAAAGCCGAGAGGGTCCTTAAGAGATCAGCCAAGTGGCTCTGAAATTTGTTTTTAACCAGCAAAGTGTTTTCTTCTAACACCTAACACGAGTTTCGGTGTTAGCCTCATCCTGAAACAGATAAATCTATCCTGATGAGGGCAGTGGGGGGGCGGGCCCTGGCAGTTCCTGGGCCCCTGCACAAGACCCCTGGGGCCCTTCATTTAATAATGGTGGGTGAGCTAAGATGACCCAGCATGACTGCACTTCCGCTGCTTCTCTCTTCCCCAATGGCTGAGTATTTGGGTGGTTTCCAGTTTTGCATCATTAACAAGTACCAGAACTCTAGGAATTATGTGCAAATATCTTTCTCCCCAACTCACTTCCTCCAAAGCAGGATTCCTGAATGAGGAGGTGCTGGCTTTCACTCTCGTTGTCCTGGTTGCCAATGCCCTAGCAGTGGGACGCTGGTGGTGGGGAGGGCCCCGATCCCTCGGTGGGGAGCAGCTGGGACAGTTCTGGTGGGCAGCTTTGAGTTCCCTGCCAGCCTACCCCTGTCACTCTTCTCTCTTGACTAAATTGCAGTCTAATTTCTTCTGAAGGTCAGAATGTGACATTTACTTTACCTTTTCTTCTAAGCACTGTGCCCCCTTCTCAAGAGCGACATCCCCACAGCATTCTGATTTGCACAGCAGGTCCCTCAATGAGCCAGAACGCAAACCTAGTGGGCTACCTCAGGTCAGCTGCCCCCTCCGTGCACCCGAAGTTTCTGTCTGTGTCCCGGAGGGGTGCTGTTGGGCAGAAGGGGAAAAAACTCGTCTTCGACATCCCCTGAAGAATCTCCCTGGGGCCTCATGGCACCTTGGTTACTATGACAGAATCCAAAGGCAGTTGTGACGTAGGGTAATTAGTGGTCATCCAGCATCCGGACCTGGGCAGAACCTCTGGGCCAGGCCCCTGGAGCAACCTCCTCCTGCCAGCCATGTGTAAGGCATTCAGCAAGCGCCATCTACCTGCAGGGGTCCCTCGAGGAACCTGAAGCCAATGCGCTGAGCATCTCTGCCTGAACTGGCTCTTGGCCCAAGGCAGGCAAAGCTGAGGACTCAGGCTCAGACGGCCGCATCCCTGACCTTATTCTGTCGGGCTTTTATTAGCCCCAATTAAGCACACAGAAGCACCCCAATGTAATATGCACATAACTGCTTGCGTCTTCAGCAGCCTATTAGGCTTATTAAAAATTATTGATTTTCCTTTCTCGACCAACAATCATCCAACTCGTGCCTTTCAAGGGTATGATGAGGCTGTCAGTTAAAACGGTAACAGGTCCTTTGGAAAGTGGTATGTTTCATGAGCTCCCAAAATGTTCACACCCTTTGACCGGATAATTATACTCCTAAAACTTTACCTGACAGAGTGTCTAAAAGAGGAGGAAAAGGCTGTATGCATGAAGATGTTTCTGGCAGCTTTATTTATAATAATAAAAGAGCTAGAGGTGAGAGAAATGTCAGGGTTAGGTAAATTTCAGCCCATCTCTTCCATGTTCGTGCACAGCCACTCAAAAGTCATTCTGAAGATAATGCAGTCTCATGACAAGAGCCTGTGAGCAAAGAAAGATGTTTCCAGGCTGCGGTCAGAGCTCTGTAAACATTTCTTGCCAAGGATAGATGTGGAGTGTAGAAAAATTACAACAGATGGTTTATTAGGATGGTGGGATTCTGGGTGGTTTTCTTAAAATGATAAATGATTATTTATGGAATTGATGGTGAATGTTTTTCAGCACAAGGTCAGGCAAATCCCCACCAGCTGCACATAAACAATGGCTTCTGGAACCATCCATCCCTTCTCCGGCATGTCCTGTCCCCCCGACTCCCACATGCTCTGTGGGTTGGTGGGGTGTTCTCACTCATTTTGGGGGTCCCACAGTTCTAAGCACACAATAGAATTGAAGTGTGTTTTCATGAACAGAGTCGTCCTGATGGCGCCATGCAGCCCATGTGGTCTAAGATTTCGGCCACATATGTGTGTGAATAGGAGAGTCGTGCCTTCATCCCTTCAGTGCATGTCTTCTTCCCACCATGATTATTTTTAGGGGCTAGTGTAGCCACACTGGGAATAAGGCAGATGTCCCCATGCCCCCAGTGGGCTCTCCATGATTCCCGCACACGCTGGGCTCTCATGAACCTCCAGCTTCCTCTCCCTTGCTTGTTTGGAGAGCCTAAGTTTTATTGCCAGCTGTGGGTTTGAGTCCTACGCAACGTACCCTCCCAGGAGAATTGCAAGAAAGATGTTTTATGGCACTCACCCTGCAACTGTCTATTTAATTCCTGAAAATGTCATTTTACGGGTGTGTTTCTATAAAAAGCCTTTCTTAAAAGTTTTGTCAGCTTGGCTTAGCAGCTGGGGGAAAAAAAGCAGCAAATGAGTCCCCTCAATCAAGCCTGTGATTTTTTTTTTCCAGACTCGTGAATCCTCCTGAGAATTAGGCTTGTCAAGCACCCACTCCCTCCACCTACTCCCGGTTTAAACCAGGTGCACACTGACAGGAAGAAAGATTCCAGGGCATTTTGCTCCCAGTCACTTAGTGTTTCTAAGTGGGCATTACACCTGTCAATCCAGAATCCTAATGATGTTGTTCCTCAGACAAGAGATAATTAGTGACAAAAAGGCCCACTGGACTCCATGGCATATTGTAGTTGGTGGGCCGGAGAAGGGCGGGGTCTTCAGTTGGGACATCACTTCTCATCCTATCCTACCTTTGTGGGCGCCGAACTGAGGAAGGCCCACAGCTCAGCTGTGCCCTTGTGGTGCCTCCTTTCTGGGCCAGTAAGAGGGCCAAGGAGCCTCTGCTTAGAGTCTCGGGATTCAGGAGAGGAAAATAGGAAAGCACTGGGAGATGGGGACCGGCTCAGGGGAGATGACATCTGCTACAGAATCTACTACCCTTTCCAGTTACCTAAATTCCTTTCAGGTTTCCTGTTTGCTCTGGGGACTGCTTTGCAAGGCAACAGAGCAGGATAGGGATTAGGGCAGCAGTTGGAGCCCACAGAGGGCTGTGCATGAGCCCTTAGGCCCCCAGCTCCCTTCTGACATTTGCCAGGTGAGGCCCTGACCAGCCCGGAAGGTGAGTTCCTCACCCAACCCAGGAGGAGGGAAGGAGAGAGAACGAGCAGTTACGGAGTTTCTGCCATGCAGCCCCCTCTAGAAGCTTCACCGGTGTGGTCAGTCCTGACAATATCCCTTTCAGGAAGTTTCAGAAAAGAAAACTGCGGCTCAGGGCTGCTTTGGCCTGCAGCAGACCTGCCCCAAAAGGCTGCTTGGGCTTGAGCACGGGACAAGCTGGCCTGCCCATGGGTTTGGGGACACCTGCAGCCACACCAGTCTCCCTGGCCATCCCCGCTGCAGAGCTGAGAAGGCTGGCAGCCTGGCTGTAGCTCGGGAGCGAGCACCCAGCCCGTCTGGCTGGGAAGTCAGCCACCTGGTTCCTCTCGCTTCTCCCTCACAGTGAGTCCCTGTGGCCAGTAGAGGCCAGAAATGCGGCCATTGCAAATCACTGCTTCACCTGTGCCATCAACCGAGTGGGCAAGGTAAGTCCCCGCGGTCTGGCTGGGCTCCCGGGCTTGGTCAACCAGGTGTGCTGGGGAGGGGACAGAGCTGCTAGGAAAGCTGCCTGCCTAGAGGGGGCCTGGCCTCTTCAACCAGCAAAGGCCACAAGGGAAGCAATTGTCCGCTGGCCCCGGTGGGGACACCACACACCTCTTGTCCTTGTCCCTGTGTGCGTGCCACAAATTCTAGGATCCCGGAAGAGGGGAGACTGGCTTGGTTTGTTCCTTTTAAAGGTATTACTATGTCTCTCTTCTGTTTTTGTCTATTTGGGTTTGTAGCTGAAACTTTTGGAAGGCTCTCACCCTGTCCCACCAAGTCTCCTGTTTCATATTTTTTTTAATTTTTTAAAAAGATTTTATTTATTTATTAGAGAGCGAGAGAGGGAACACAAACAGGGGGAGTGGGAGAGGGAGAAGCAGGCTTTCCGCAGAGCAGGTAGCCCGATGCGGGGCTTGATCCCAGGACTCCGGGATCATGACCTGAGCCGAAGGCACACGCTTAACCAACTGAGCCACTCAGGTGCCCCTCCTGTTTCATATTTTTCCCCATTGACCCATGCACTGAGTGAACTTGACTACAAAACACAATGCGTTCGTTACGTAATAATCCTCTTCCTCATTCTTAATTAATCGGATGTCAAACTCTGATCAGAGCATCTGCTCAGGCTGGGATAATCAAGGTATCTACAGTAAGTCAGTCCAATTTCTGGCAATATGAAGAAACTCAGTGTTTTCATTAGCCTGTGTAACCCCATCACGGCTTGAGGTACTGTTTCCATTAGGCTTTGGGGGAAGTTCTGACAGCAGTGTGTGAGCACCCCCTTAGTCCCCTCAGAGACCCCAAGCTGGGGCTTTATTTCCCAGGCAGACAAACCTCAGCCGCCTTCCACAGGCCTGAGAACCGCTCTGCTCAACGTCTTTTTTTTTTTTTTTTTTTCCCTCCCAGCAGATTATAAACTCTGCAGAGACAAAGTCGGGGTTTTTACCTTGCCTGTCAAATTGCCTGCTGGCCGCCTGTGTTGGCCCAGTGCTGGCGACTCAGCGGGGACATTTCATAAGTACTTGTTGATCGCCCGGCGAGTACAGGCCATTCCTTCTCTGCCTGTAACTTGCTCCCCTGAGGCCCCCTCAGCCGGACTTTGCGGTGGGACATGCTGGTAGTGCCGCCTATGGGTTTGCCTCACCTCGGTTTTGTTTCACAGGAGTGCTTCCCAAACGAGTTTACCTCTGGAGATGGGAAGAAAGGTATGTTCCAGGAATTTCTGTGGTTGGCTGCAGCTGAGGCGTGGGCCTCACTGTCCCCTTCTCTGTCTGCCCCCTCCGGGCAGGGTCTACCCCACAGACTGTGGTCTGCACACGTGACCCATCGTCGGAGGGGTGCTCTCCTCTCGTCTTCGTGGCCCACAGTGTGGGAGCCTGACTGTGGCTGGGTCCTGGGCTTGTGACTACCTCATTCCCCAATTGGGGATTGAATGGTATTGGGTTGGACTCCATCCCTCCCCCGGGACTGGTAAGGAGATGGGCCTAGAAGACATGGAAGAGCCTTTTGTGGGCTCCCTTGAAAGAGGGGGTGCTTTATCCACCCTACACATCTCCTTCCCTCTCTTCCTTTGTCCTTTTCACCTGCCACCACACCCCATCCCAAGCTGCACAAATGTCCCAGAACATCAGCATAGACTGCCTTGGGTTCCTCGGACCGCAGCTTGTTTTGATCTGAGGGCAGACACCACCTCACCTCTGGTAGGAATCCCCCACCCACTGGTCCCACCTCTCTGGCTAAGAATGTGGAAGGCAAGGGCCCATCAAGGAGGTCTCAGAACTAGCTTAGGGGATCCCCTGGAAAAGGCAGAGAGGACTGAGCAGGTCTGTTTTCCCAGAAAAGCACTTCCTAAAAGGGTTCCAGATCCCCTCACTTGAGGTCCAGAGTGTCCAATCCCAGTTAGCTCCCTGCAGAGAGAGGTGCAGTGAGGCAGGGAAATGAGGTCCACTGGGTGCTTTCTGTGCCCAAGCCCCTGCTAGGCCCTGCACTGTGCCCACCTGCTCCTTACATCGTAGCTGTTAGCACCACCTGACTTGTGAGGGGACCGAGGCACGGAGGGAAGGGACGGCAGATGCAGCTGGGAAGGCAAGTGAGGGCAGAGCCTCTGGCTCACCATGTTGGGCCACCATAGGAAGCAGATCACACAGGAAGCCCTGCAGAACTATAGGACTCCCTTGGGCTGTGGGTGGCTAACGTTGGGAGTAAGGGCTAATACTTCTACAAGGATGACCTTTAAGAATGTTCCGGGGCTGGGGCACCTGGGTGGCTCAGTTGGTTGGGCAACTGCCTTCAGCTCAGGTCATGATCCTGGAGTCCCGGGATCGAGTCCCGCATCGGACTCCCTGCTCAGCGGGGAGTCTGCTTCTCCCTCTGATCCTCCCCCTCTCATGCTCTCTGTCTCCCATTCTCTCTCTCAGATAAATAAATTTAAAAAAATCTTTAAAAAAAAAGAATGTTCCGGGGCAGAGGTGAGGGCTGTGAGGGTGACTTTTGTAGGAACTTGCTCAGCCTCAGGCCTGAGGAGGGAGGCAGGTTGTTTGAGGAGGTGGCACGGGGATGCCGGGGAGGGTGGGGAGGGTGGCACGGACACTTTGTCCTGGGTGTCGCTCGATATGCCTACCTCTCTGCCTGCACAAGCTCCCGGATGCTCTCTTTTGCTCCTCCAAAGCTCACCAGGACTTTGGCTACTTTTACGGCTCGAGCTACGTGGCAGCCCCGGATAGCAGCCGCACTCCCGGGCTCTCCCGCACCCGGGACGGGCTGCTGGTTGCTGAGCTCGACCTGAACCTCTGCCGGCAGGTGAATGACATCTGGAACTTCAAGGTGGGTCCCTGAGTCCACTGCTGTTGCCCCGCTCCTCTGTTTGGACCCCTATACTGCTCGCCGAGCTGGAAACCACAGCTGCTGGGGTTGCTCTCAGGAGCGGCCAGATGAGGCTCCAAGCCGAGCAGAGGACCCGGTCTTTTCCTCCCAGAGCTGGTGTGCGAGGGAGGAGCCACTGGGTCAAATGATGCCCAAGCAGCAGACCTTAATAAATTCTCCTCTTGTCTGATTTAGATTCTGGGCGCCTTCAAACAAATTAATCTCAATTTCATTTGAACGGAGAATAGAGTGGATCGGCTTCTCTAATCCTTTTTTTCCTTTCCAGGCATTTGCACTTATCACAAGATAAATGTGGGTGTCTGGCTCTGCCTGTGGCCTGGCCCCATGGTCTAGGCCTTGACAGTAGAGGGAAATGGGTCACACATAGAAATGGAATCTAGGCCCGTCTCTGCCACGGCCTTTCTCAGTCACCCTAAGCAAGCCCTTTCTGCTCCCAGGCCTTAGTATGCCTGTTTGTAAAACTGGAAGGTCTCAAGTGGCCTTTGAGACCTAACACATGTGACACCAGGGGTCCTGGGAGGAGCGGAAGTGCCCACCCTCCTGGAATGGGGTGGTGGCAGCCATTGGCCCCCTGGAATATGCCCTCTTATCCTGGATGCAGATGGAGTTTGCTGCATTCGTGTCCAGCAGTATTTCTACCAACTCAGAACCCACTTATACTTGCAAATGAATGTCCTCATGATTGCATGACTTTGCCCAGCGTGTCCTGGAGGAATCACCTCCCCCGTTTACCTGAGCATGGGTCTTTGGGCATGTTCCCTGAGTCTCAGATCCTCATCAGACAAATAAGGCATTGCACACGAACGTCTCCTGGCTTGGCTCTCCTCTTCCTGGGAAGCTGAGATTAATGCAAGATTCCACACAATAAACAGAATGTTTTCTCATCGGTAACTTTTTGAATGCAAAAGCCCCACCCCGCCCCAAACTATGGTGGTGGGCCTGAGCTCCTGTTGGGGTTTTGGGAAGGAGGGAGGGAATGCCTGGGTGTGAGCACCTTGGGTAGGTTTGCCAGCCCTGCCCCCACTCTCCCCCAGACCCAGAACCAGGAGTCCAGGGTGCAAATCCCAGCAAATTCCACTGCTGCCTGGAGACCTGGAGCAGGTCACTCCCCTCTCTGGGCTGTAGGCTGTTCTTCTGGGGTTCTGCAAGACCTCAGGACAGCCTTCTTCCCTTCTACCTCGGGGCAGGCCACACCTTCTGGAAGGACAGGTCACAGAGGTCTTCCAGCAAGACGGGCCAGTGTGTGTGAGTCATCTCAGCATCTGTGATCTTTGCTATAGCGCTAGAATCAGTACCCAATGGCCACACAGGGGTTGTTCCTCTACGTTATAGTCTGAAACTGTCCTGTCCTCCTGCTGGCCTTCCTGACAAATTTCTGTCCCATGGCTGCCCTCTAGTGGCAAGAGGTGGTGGTGAGTAAACCGGAATCTGCCTGTGTTTTGCTTTCAGATGACCGGCAGATATGAGATGTACGCTCAGGAGCTCGCTGAAGCCGTCAAACCCAACTACAGCCCCAATGTTGTGAAAGAGTAGCTGGATTTTAGCCCCTGCCCACCAAGGAGGGCACCTCTGCAAGTACATCAGGCTTTACAAAAGCCCAAGTTCCCCCTGATGATGTCCTGATAACACGGTTGGTTTAAAAATGTTCCAGGTGGGGAGGGTAGATTGAAGAGTAACTGCAGTGGGTATGAGGTTTCCTTCCTGGCTGATGAAATGTTTTGGGCCTACACAGAAGTGATGGTTACACAACACTGTGAAAGTACCCATGTGAAATGCCACTGAATTGTATACTTTAAAACGGCTAAATCTATGTCATGTGAATTTTACCTCCATTAAAAAAAAAAATCTCAGGCACTGATGGTGCAGGTGGATTTGCACTTAGACACATGGGATGCCCTAGTTCTGAGGTTCCTCTCTTCCTCTGTTTAGACCGTTGGCAACCTGAGGGTAAGGGTGGGAGCGTATGTGCAAGTAGGGGAAGCTGAGGCTGATCCAGAGTCATTGAGCTATTGGGTGGCTGTGGGCAGGGGAGACAGTCACTGGATGTGTCAACATGGCTCTGTCCCCACATATTCAATCAGACGCTGATCTGGGTGTTGCTATGAAGGTATTTTGTAGATGTGATTAAAGTCCATAACCAGTCAACTAAGCAAGTGAGATTATTCTAGATAATCTAGGTAGGCCTGATTCAATCAGTCAAAAGGCCCTCAGGAGGAGAGCTGAGGCTTCCCCGATGAAGAAGAAATTCTGCCTGTGGATAGCAGCTTCCCCCACCCCTATGTGCCTGAGAGATCCCATTTGTTTTTCCTGATCACCTGCCCTACAGATTTCAGACTTGTCTCTCCAGCCCCCACAATCACTTAAATCAATGCCTTGCAATAAATCTCTTAATATATATCCTACTGTTCTGCTTCTAATCTTCAGGATGAGTTTTCTGCATTGGTGCTAGGTTTTCTGGAATTCTTCTCTAATTTGTTTCATTTAAAGGCACTCATGACTATTTGCAGTGTTAAAGGGGGCCATGGTAGTCCATGGTATGATGTAGCAATAGAGATTTATAGAGAGAGCAGACCATCAGTCTGTGCTCCCCGAGTCTCAGCCTGCCATTCCTGGTGGCCTGTCCCATCTGGATTTTAGGCTTGGCTAACCAGCCCCCATCATCATGTAAGGCAATTCCTTCCACTAAATCTCTTTGTATCTTTATATATATATATGCGTGTGTGTGTGTGTGTGTGTATATGTATATGTATGTATCTCCTGTATATATAAATATATCTGCATTCCCTGTTGATTCTGCTTCTCTGATTGAGCACTGATTGCCTGACTGACATAGCAGGTTACTCACCTCTCTGCACCTTGGCTTCCTCATCTGTAAAGTGGGACCATATCCCCTCTTCTGCTTTATGTCACAGGACAGTGGTGAGGCACAGACTAGATGGGCCAGGGAGCCTATGTGGGCTCTGTTCCTTGCATCACACAGCAAAAGTCCCACCTGTGCTGAGAGGACCTGGGTGACTCAGTCGGTTGAGTGACTGACTCTTGGTTTCAGCTGAGGTCATGATCTCAGGGTCATGATCTCAAGGTCATGACATCCAGCCCTGAGTTGGGCTCCGCGCTCAGCAGAGAGGCTGCTTGAGATTCTCTCTCTCCCCCTCTCTCTCTGCCCTTCCCCCTGCTTGCTCTCTCTCTCTCTCTCTCAAATAAATACATATTTTCTAAAACAAGAGTCCCAACTGTGAAGTCTCAAACCTCCACAGTCGGCCACAGTGTTGGAGGTGGGAGTGGGGTCCCCTGGTTCTACCCTTACTGTGCCCGGTCAGAGAAGGCAGCTCATTCCTTCCCTGGCCCAACAGCTGAATTGCATGAACCAATCTCATGTCAGGGCCGGGGTGCTCCTGGACAGCCACCTGGGGAGAAAAACCTGGTTGGAACTGCCTGGCCATCCCTCTGTGTTAACCCCCTTAGCCTCTCTGAGCCACAGACTTTTCGCTTCATGTAAAAGCCCCCTTTGTACTTATTTTTCACAGAATCCAGCCCTGCAGATACAGTGAGCTTTTCTGTCTGGCCTTCAGTGTCCACAACTTTTGTGCCTGTGGTTTGTAAAAGGAGCGTGTAGTCAACCTAATACAGAAGCCAGCTTAGATAACAAGTTGGTGCATTTATGAAATGGGCACTAACACACCAGAAAGGATTTGATTCTCTATACCTCTCACTGCCTAAAATCAAAATGTTCAGGTCTGCCTTAGAGTAGATGGGCCCTGCACACATGGACTCATTTGAGGGTTTAACTCATGTTTAGATGCTCGGCAAACATTTGTTGACTGAACCTAGGGTGGAAGTTTTTGTTTCTGTGTGATCATTGCTGATGCCACGGAAGGGAAGTTGCAGTGGTTTAGTGTACAGGGCCTGTGGCCCGTGGGTGAAGCCTCTGATCCTCTGAGCCTCAGTTTTCTCACCTCTAAGATGAGAGGTGACTGGGTTTGAGGCTTTTGAGGGGCTCTCCAGCTCTGCAGACAGCACTCCTACCAGCCCATGGCTTTATTGCTAGAATCTGGGTTACCAGGGGAGAACGGTGCCAAGCCACAGTGTGCCTGACAGGAAAAAAGGCAAAGACATTCTCCAGGATAGATAACATGTTAGGCCACAAAACAAGTCGTGATAAATTTTTTTTTTTAAAGATTTTATTTATTTATTTATTTGAGAGAGAGAGAAAAACAGCATGAGAGGGGATAGGGTCAGAGGGAGAAGCAGGCTCTCCGATGAGCCGGGAGCCCGATGTGGGACTCGATCCCAGGACTCCGGGATCATGACCTGAGCCGAAGGCAGTCGCCTAACCAACTGAGCCACCCAGGCGCCCAGTCGTGATAAATTTTTAAAAGATTGAAATCATATGAAGTATCTTTTTCAATCAGAATGGAATAAAACTAGAAATAAGTAGCAGAAGGAAAATTCAAAAATATGTGAAAATTAAACCACACATTTTTGAACAACCGATGGATTAAAATCACAAAGGAAATTAGAAAATGTCTACAAATGAAAACAATAACAAAACATACCCAAACTTGTACGATGCAGTGAAAGCAGTGCAAGAGGGAAATGTATAGCTATAAACACTTACATTAAAAAAGAAGAAGGCAGGTGGGCGCCTGGGTGGCTCAGTCGTTAAGCATCTGCCTTCAGCTCAGGGCATGGTCCCGGGGTCCTGGGATCGAGTCCTGCATGAGGCTCCCTGCTCAGCGGGGAGTCTGCTTCTCCCTCTCCCACTCCCCCTGCTTGTGTTCCCTCTCTTGCTGTGTCTCTGTCTGTCAAATAAATAAAATCTTTAAAAAAAAAAAAAAGAAGCAGGCACCTGACTGGCTCAATTTGTAGAGCAGGTGACTCTTAATCTTGGGGTCATGAAATCAAGCTCCACACTGGGCTTAGAGTTTATTTAAAAAAATAAAATAAAAATTTTAAAAAGAAGGATTTCAAATCAACAACCGAATTTTACATCTTAAGGAACTAGAAAAAGAAGAACAAACTAAACCCAAGGTAACAGGAGCGAGGAAATAATAAAGATTAGAGCAGAGAGAAATAGAGAATAGAGAAACAATGGAGAAGAGCAATGAAAACAAAAGTTGTTTCTTCAAAAAGACCAACAAAATTGACAAACCTTTAGCTTGAGTGAGAAAAAAAGGGAAGACTCAAATTACCAAAATCAGAAATGAAGGTGGAGACATCACTACTGATTCTACAGAAATAAAAAGGATTATAAGAGTACTATGAACAATTTGTTAGAGGAGGTCACCAAGAGCATGTGATTGCCGGTTGACCCATGAGCTGGACCCAGGCAATCAGAGGCTCCTTCCCTCCCCCGCTGCTTCCCCCCATCCTTGGAATGTACGTTGTGCCCACTGTTGCTACACTAGGAGCTACTTCAAAGACACAGCTTGAGAGAGTAATATATTATTAAGACCATCTGGGCAGTATATGTGACTGAACCCCGTTAAGATTTCTATATGAGCTCTTAAGATTCTGGTGGACACGTGCAGAGATCTACTTGTCTTGTGGCCACTCGAGACGAGCCTCATATGTAAGTGGCCTTGCTTATTAAAACTGCCACCTACAATCTGGGAAGGTCTGCGTCTTTCTTCAGTCTCTCCTTGTCCTCCATGTATGGGGGCCAGTTTCAGATTTCACCTGGGGAGCTCCCACATTTGCAAACTAACACGATTGTCTGCGAACACATCGGACAACCTAGATGAAGTGGACAGATTCCTAGAAACATGAACTACCAAGACTGAGTCATGAAGAAATAGAAAATCCGAATAGACCCGTAACTAGTAATCAAAACCCATAATGAGTAATCAAAACCCCCCTAACAAAGGAAAGCACTGGACCTGGGGGCTCCACTGGTGAATTCTAGCAAACATTTAAAGAACTAACACCAGGGCACCCAGCTGGCTCAGTCAGAAGAGCATGCAACTTTTGATCTCAGGGTCATGAGTTCCAGCCCCACATTGGGTGTAGAGATTACTAAATAAATAATAAGCTGTTAAAAAATAAACAGAAAGAAAGAACTAAAACCAATCCTCGAATTCTTCCAAAAAATTGAAGAGGAGGGAGCACTTCTTAACTCACTGAGGCCAACATTACGTTAACATCAAAGCCAGACAAAGACACTGCAAGGAAACAAAACTACAGAGCAATATCCTTTATGAATATTGATGCAAAACTCCTCAGCAAAGTACAGTTGACCCTTGAACAATGCAAGGGTTAGGTAGGGGCACCGACTCCCTACACAGTCAAAAATCCATGTATGACTATCGACTCCCCAGACCTTAACTACTAATAGCTTACTCTTATCAGAAGCCTTACCAACAACATAAACAGTTGACGAATACATATTTCATATGTTATATGTATTATATACTATATTCTTACAATAAAGTAAGCTAGAGAAAAGAAAATATTAAGAAAATCCTCAGGAAAATACATATACAGTACTGTACTATATCCCACCCCCCAAAAAAATCCACATATAAGTGGACCTGTGTGGTTCAAACCTGTGTTGTTTGAGGGTCAACTGTACTAGTAAACTGAATCCAGCAGCATATTAAAAGGATTAATGGCTAAGTTAGTCTTAATTCTATTGTTTCCTTTAGGATAAGTTCTAAGAAACAGAATTCACTGTGTTAAAGAAACACAAACATCTTGTCAGGAACTGGGAAGAATCTGAGCTCTTACCCTGTTTGGAAGCTGACAACTTAGCTGACCTCAGTTTCATGGATGCTAGCAGAAGACACAGCATTCCTCAGAGACAAAGGAGCTTAGGACAGCAGTAGAAGCAGCCAGAGTACCAGCACCATCTTGCAGTTCCCTGAGCCCCAATTCCCCCAGGACAAGACAAAAGAGGGTCAAGAGACTCCTGCATGCGCAGTGGGTTGCATTAAAAAGAGAAAGGGAAAGAGGGAGAAGAGCGTAGAGAATTGAAATCTTTCATACTGGAAAGTAAAGCATGCCTGCCCTTTGCTCTAAAGGCAGACACTATCTCTGTCTACCAAGGTTGGAAGAACACCTGCACTTTGCTCCAGAGGGAGACAGCTCTATCTTCTAAGGCTGTTGGTTCTGCAAACATCTTTGGAAAGACAGTCCAGGACAAAGGCATTCATGGTTCTAGCTCATGCATCATGCAGAAATTTGAGAAAAGTGAGAGACCTGTAGCAATAACTTCCAACCAATATCCATTTCTCATTTCTGCATCATCTTGACTTCTGGCAATTTCCCCATGAGTGTACTACTCTATCAGACACTCTGATTAATTTGACTAACAGAGGCTGGACCAAATCAGTTCCATTTTTCTTGTAGGAGTTCATCAATTTTATCCACAGAACTTCAAGGAGCAGAACAAGCCCAACCTGCAAATGACCCTCCGTCCTACTTCCCAGGGTCCTCAACCCAATAGGATGGACAAACCCCATGAACCATCAAGGTCTACCTTAGAATGTCAAGTGGCTGTCTCAAATATTGACCTTTCCACTTGGCCTAGGCCATTAATCCAGGTATGGCAGGATATATTAGATATTGCCCAATCTCTACCTTGGCCTACCTTGGAGAAAGTCTAGGCAACTCTATTATCTATACCAACCTAGCCAGTGATCTAACACTGACCTGAAATGCCCTCCAGGGCCAAGGTGGAAACCCTGATTGCTTCAGCTAAAATCGGGGGCAAATGTTGTATCACCTTTTCTAATCAGATGACTACCATCATGGGGATATCTGCCCACAGAGTGCACATAAATAACGAGTCAGTTACTGGTTCAGGAAGCTCCCCTTAGTAACTAGGGCTAGCCTCATTTTAGCGGGGTCTCCACAATTGTCTGTGGGCAACCTGATCTATTGGTGGTATGTGCTTCAGCAATTGAATGGACCAAAGACCTAAGTGTAAGAGCTAACACTATACAATACCTAAGAAAACCCACAAAAAACAAAAAACAAAACACCACACAGAAATCTTGATGACATTGGATTTGGCAGTAATTCCATGGATTCTGGCCTATGACCAGCATGAAGATCCAAGACACTATTCTGGGGGAGGTTGGCAAGTTACTGCCTGGCCTCCATACAAGAACAGTCAGCAGGGCACACGTGGTGCGCCTAGAAAGTGTTCTTCACAAGTGTTGGGGTTTCCCAAGTAGGACCTATATAAGTCAGGGCACAGGTTGATTACATCTCCAGTGTGGCCTCCTGACCAGCTGGTAGGCCTTAGGTTTCCCAGTTAGTTTGAATAATTAAATCTAATCCTTGTTTTTGGAAGGACTGCCTGAAGGTAATCAGGCCAATCTATCCTGTTTGCGCATGCCACCGGCTGGGTGACATTTGCCTTCTTCCCAGAATGGCTGAATGAGTTCTATGAGGATAGGGGTTGGGAAGACATCTGGCGGTATTATGGTTGTTTTTCCTGGGAGATGCAGGAGCCAGGGACATCCCCTGTGTTGTGTTTCCAACAGGCTTCTGGTAAGGTTAATTAGGAATGGTGATCAAGCTGTGATCAAAACCATCTGGTTGGGAAGAAGGCAAACGCCTGCAATCAGTTATATTTAACATGCTTACAAAAGTCTGGGAGTGCCACACTGGGGCATTTTTCATAGTGAAGGCTCCAGAGGCAATTATGGAAGACAAAAATCATTAATGATTAGTGCTCCTCCCTACCTAGCTCCTAGAATCTAAGCTGTTTCCTATCTAGGTGTCAAAGTTGCTGTTCCTCCTCCAAAGTCAGTGTGAATTCCAGTAGCTGAGACCACCTTCCCAGTTACCCCTTTCTCAACGCCCTAGCCTTTGTTTGGAAGGGCCAGGGGCAAGAGGAACAAGGGCATTTTTATAAAATGCACTAGACCTGTTATTTTTCCAACTTCATCCTCCATGGGTCACCGTAGTGGGTCTTGGCAAACAATATACTTACCCTAGTGGCCATTGTTCTTATGACTTATGGCCAGGTCAGTCCAACAAGAGAATCCAAGCGGCTGAACTAAAATCAAGTTTGAAGCCCTCTAGGCCTCCTTTTAGCTGGGCTGTCACTTGATTTTTTTTTTTAAGTTATTTATTTATTTGAGAGAGAGAGAATGAGTGAGAGCACGTGAGCAGAGGGAGGAGCAAAGGGAGAGGGAGAGAGAGAGAATCTTAAGTAGTCTATGCCCAGCGGGGAGCCCCAAGTGGGGCTCAATTTCACAACCCTGAGATCGTGACCTGAGCCAAAATCAAGAGTTGAACACTTAATGGACTGAGCCACCCAGACACCCCTTGGCTGTCACTTTAGAACATGTGGCAACCACGCTGGCCTAGAGTTGCTCTTAGGAAAAAAAAAAAAGAAGCAACATGCCTAGGAATCATCAAGTCTGAATCCCCAAATCCAAACAGCTGTATGAGAAAGTGTGGGCCAAGAAGGAGTGAAGGAGGCCGACTTAGAAACCAAATTTTTAAGTTGATTCTTGAGGAGGCATTCCAGGGTGGGGCCCATTTCTCATTATCAGCTACCTTCATCAGCATTGCAAACCAAATTGGAGGTAGTAAGAGCCCAAATACTGGTCAGTACTTCTTTTACGACTTTCTATAGGAATTTGTCTCATGGGAATCTCTCTAAGAGAACCAAAGCTCTTTTCAGCAGCCTGAACCCACTGCAAAAAAACCTCTGGGACCCTTTACGATTGTCTCCTAGTGGAGTCAAGTTTGGCATGAGAGAATGCAGGAAGCACTGAGCTGGCAGAGGGCCAACTGTGACATTCCTTCTTGGCAAGCACTACATGCTCCAATCCCTCATTGCTCAAGCAAACCGGGGAAGGTTCCAATGATCCACCTGCTTTCCTCCCACAGCTGTTTTGAATTTCCTACCCTTCAGGTTCCACGTAGGTGTGCATCTCTGTAACTGTTGTTTGAAAGGGGTCACAGCCATCTGCCCAACCAGGACGAGACTTACTACTAGTTGTTACAATGGGGCAGACATGAAACTGACCACCAGATAGTGCAGGATGCCTCCTGCCCACAGGCTGCCCACAGGGAGTTAGCAACAACCAGTGCACCATCCAGGTAGAGTACCTCATTGTCCTGCAGATTCTCGAAGTCCCAGTTCCCAAGAAAGCCAGGGACGCTTGCATGTGCAATGGGTTGTGTTACAGGAGAGGAGCCCTGAGTTTAAAGAGCCCAAATCTTTTTTCTTTTTTTTAAAGATTTTATTTATTTATTTGACAGAGAGACACAGCGAGAGAGGGAACACAGCAGGGGGAGTGGGAGAGGGAGAAGCAGTCTTCCCGCGGAGCAGGGAGCCCGATGCAGGGCTCGATCCCAGGACCCTGGGATCGTGACCTGAGCCGAAGGCAGATACTTAACGACTGAGCCACCCAGGCGCCCCAAGAGCCCAAATCTTTTATAACGGGCAATGTATCTGCCTGTCTGTGGCCCTGAAGGGAGATACTTCATGTCTTCCAAGGCTACTTGCTATACAAACATTCTTGAGAAGTTGGTTCAGAATGAATAGCCAGTGTCTCTGCTCATGAGATGTGCAGAAATGCAGCCACTAGTGGGGGGCGGGGGGGCTTCATCCTCCCACTCATCCTCGTAAGAGAGAGTGTCTACTGAATTCTGCATAACATCATAGGTTCAAATGCAACCTTCCCCTGAATGGTGACCTCTGATTCTGAAAAGTACAAGAAAGCCACTAAAACAGGCATCATTAAAAATCTGCCACTGACCACTCATTCACATACTTTATCAAGCATCTACTAGGTGTCAAGGGCTGGGGGCTACAGTAGTGGAGACAGGTAGACAGGATGATGTGGCTGAGGGGTGTGGAAAAAGGTACTCCTTTAAAAGGGGTGACATTGAGCAGAGCTCTGAGGAAAGAAAGGACTTTGGTGGGTGAGAGATATAGAAAGGAGGCCAACTTGGCTGCCTAATGGGTCTGTTTTGAGCTGTGGACATTAATGTAATGTAACCGTTGTAAATCAAGGGGCCCCAAACAGCTTGGGGAGACTGGCTCACCAGATCCCTTGGTTCTGGGGGAAACCCAGGGGCTGGGGGCAGATCCTCAGGAAGCAGTATTCAGGATGCATGTCGGGGCAGGCAGCCAGGGCGAGACACAGAGGAGGGAGACGGGCAGGGGAGGGGCCTGGGGAGGATGGAGAAGTCACTGGAGAGGCCACCGCGCTGGGCCCATGGGAGTGTCAGCCTCCATTTCCTGGCACTGAGGCTTTCCCATGAACACTTAAGTCCATGCTGGTCCCATCACTTGGCCCCTGGGACCAGCAGCACAGCAGGATGATGTCTCAGTATCTTCCTGGTTTACTCAATTCTGTTCTGACTCTGGAGGGTGGGGGCAAGTCCGTGATGTGTGTTCTTGGATACTGTAGCTTGAGACAAGTCAGCAAGGAGAGCAGGATCTGTGCTCTTCCAGAGTACTGGGGCCACATGCCAGGCTTTCTACCTGGAGGCAGAACCCCAGGGTCCTGTGGCAGCCCATCTCCAGCTCCAGAACTCAGAGTTCACTTCCTGGCTCTTCTGGCATTGGCTCGCCCCTACAGGGCCACCAGGGTTACTTTGGACTATGGTCAGGGTTACTTTGGGCTGAAGGTTGGGAAAGTAGCACTGGTGGGTTGGGGTCTAGCTCTGTCTATAGCTCACTGAGTGATGACCTTGGGCCAGTTGCTCCCCTCTCTGGGCTGCACTCTCCCCCTTGGACTAGACCAATGGTTACCCAAGTGCTAGCATATTTCACAGAGTAACAGTGTTACTCAAGAACAGCTGTGGCTAAGGAATTTGGGGAAACCATAAATGAAGGGAGTCCCCTTGCTGCAGGATTATACAGAGCCTTTTCTGCACTTCTTAAATCCCCCGGAGGGGACTGTAGCGTGCAGTATTTGCCAAACTGACCTGACCAGGGCACCCCATTATACAGAACTTCTCACCATTGGTATTCTGAAGGGCACGCCTCAGGATGTGCTAGCTGGGACGTCTCCAGGGGTGTTCCTAGCTCTGTTCTAAGATTTAAAAAACGTAACCACCAGACATCCAGTGATCCTTGCCTCGTGGTATATCCTGTGTAAATCCCTGGTGTATGCTGGACTTAACTGATGCACTTCTAACTATCTAAATAGAGTATTGCAGAAATGATAGGATGTCACTTCTGAGATTAGCTTATTAAAAAGCTGTGGCTTCCATACTGGGTGCTGCTTTTCTCCCTCCCTCTCAATCTCTCCCTCCCTCCCTCCCTCTTTCTCCCTCCCTCCATGTCTTTACCACCTGCTCTATCATGAGGACACCCAGGCAGCCTATGGCCAGCAGCCCTGTCAGTGAGCTTGGAAGCAGACGCTCCAGTATGTCAAACCCTGAGGTGACTGCAGCCCTGGCCAACAGCTTGAGAGACCCCGGGCCATAGGCACCTGTTCGGCTGTACCCAGTTTTCCCTTCCGGCCTGGCCCCTTGGCTCCCAGCGGGGCCCCTCCCAGGAATCCTTAGCCTGTCCTCCGCTATCCTCACCCTGCATGCTCTGGGCAGCCAACTCTACCCAGTACTCGCTACCTCATCCATATTTGGTCCCCCATTTCAACACCTCCCTCATCTTCACTTTTCTCCCGCAGAGCAGCAGTCAGGACGAGAACAGAGGCCAGAGACTGAGACCCTACCCAAGAAGTCAGTTCTGGCTCTGTCAGCTCTCTGTGGGACCTGGGGCAGGCCTGAGGCTGCCAGGTAAGGTAGGATTTCCAAACACTTCCTTTTTCAGAAATAGAATTCTTATCAAATGTAACACTAGAAGAACCCAATAGCTAGCAAATAAGGGGAGCTGCTGATTGGGGGTGGAAGGTACAGGGAGGGCTGGAGTCCTGCCGGCAGGGCTCCCCACTCTATTGCCTCCCGTGGGCCCCACTGTCTCTCTCATTCGATTCCACATCCCCCCAGACCCTCCTCCTGCCCGAGGCTGTCTGCGCTTCATGCCCTCTTCAAGAACCGCCATCAAGCTCAGCTCTGAGGCCCTTCTATCTCCACCAGTGCCTACCTAAGCCCCACACAAGCATCAGGAGGGAGGCAGAACTGAAAAGCAGTAAACAGGATTCTAGTCCCAGCTAAAACCTGGCATGGCAGGTCAAGGACCTGGATTCGCACGTGCTCAAGCTGAGAATTTGGGAGGGAAACAAGAATTCACAAAAGCGGGACAGGGAATGCCATTGATTTTGCAGTGAGAATAATGTTTATTGAGAATGGCTCATTACAAACAAAATATATATATGTATATATATATACATATATATATATGTAGAAAATCTCTGCAATGCAAAAGATCCCTTTTGTCCCTGTGCGGCTGGAGTGAACAAAACCAAGTGTCCAGTGTGGCTTTGCTGGGCCCCCAGCATGTGGACAGGGGTCATGGGTGCCAAGTGCTATGGGCAGAAGTTCCTGAAGTCTGGGCTTTCTCCAGCCTTGTGTTCAGGACGTGTGCAAGAACGCCTTTACGTTTGCGTTCCACCCCCATGACCCTCCCGGGCAGATGGCACTGTCTCAGGCACGGGTAGCTTTCTTGTTATTCTTCCGGGTGGGTGACCTCCAACTTGCGGCTTGCCCAGGGACTGAGTGTTTCTACATGCCGTGTGATGGACTGAGGTGCTGTGACCGCTCTCTGTGGAGGCTGCTCCCCGTCATCCAAAGCTTCACTTCCTCATTGCTTTCCTTTTTCCTTGATGTGTCTATTCTCACCACAATTTGAGCCAGATCTTTCCTGACGGTGCCCAAACCCCACAGCTGCTGCATGTGGTATTCTTGGGCGTGAAACTGGAGCTCCCTGGGGATCTTGGGCCACCCAACATTAAGGCAAAAGAGAGAAGACCAGTCTGAAGACACTGCTAGTCCCTGAAACCAGGGTGGCTAACTGGCAGCTAACCAGCTAACAGCGCCTCCCTCTGGGCCGAAGGCTGCATCTGGTGTTGAGGAGCAATACGGCTGGATGGTCTGACAGCCCTCGTAAGCAGAGCCCACCTCTGCCCCTCAGAGCAGCCATGGTGGGGAGGTGTCAGCCGGCTGGTGGGAACAGATGCTGGGCATGGTTTGCAGTCCAGAGGGTAGCAGCTACCACCGCAACATGCCTTGGGCAACAGAAGACCAAGACACAGGGGTACAGGGGCAGTGTGGCTGCTGGGACAGCCCTGCTCCTTTGCCAGGGACAGCTCATGAGGGGTGGGTGTCCTTGGCCTCTTTGGGAATGATCCAGTTCCCTTAGCTTTTAGGTGCAGACCTGGGTTCAAGACCCAACCCCACCACTGTCCTGGACAAACTCCCCCGAGACTGATGGCCAGTTTTTATCCGTAAGGTGAGGGGCCCTGGCTCTCAGCCCGCCAGCCCTGAGTCCCTTTCTCTTTGGAAGAGAACTTGGGCTGGCTTATCTGCTCTGTGAAGAGAGGTGTCAGTGGTTCCAAAGTACCTGCAATCTCACTATTATTGTCTTACTTGAGGGTGACTCTCACTCCCCACAAGTGAAAAACTTAAATCGCAAAAAAACCCCAACAAAAACAAAAAACCAAACAACCCCCTACACCCACCAAGAAAGAAAAAAACAGAAAGAAGGAAACAGCTCTAGTCCATGTTACGTGCAGTGCTGTGTGACCCTGGGCAGGTGCCACCCTTCTGTCAGGACAGGAGAGACCCAACATTCTGTGCAAAAGGTCCTGGCATGAGGATTGGGGGGGGGGGGGGGAGGCCACAGGCGGTCTCCCACCATTGCCTCAGGAGTGCAGGCCCCAGCACCCCAGCCCCCAGGCCTATGAGGCCTGGGGCTCCCCACACCCAGAGAATGGGCCCCACTGTCGGGGCTTAGGCTACTGTTAGGAAGGCTCACGGGCTGGGGGGACCTTTGGGACCCAGGCGGCTGCACCTGGCCCTCCAGGTCAGGCATTCTTGGAGTACACTCAGCACTGCTAGCTAGCAAGAGCCAGGGCCCTGTCTACTCCCGAGGGCCCTCCAAACTACAGTGCTATAGTACCTGCAGGCTGCGGGGGGAGGACTCAGCGTCCTTTCAGCCTGAGGCCCAGCCCTCCCCAGGGCCCGGAAGCCTTGCAACCAGCCACAGGAACTTGGGTCCCCTGGGAGGTGGGAGGGAGCGGCGGCATCCACCAAAGGGCACAGGGAGGTCTATAGCACTTCTGGGGGGGAGGGGGGAGGGCAGTTCCTAGCAAGGCCTGGAGTCGTCTACAGCCCTGGGGGCCGGGGTTGGCTACATGGTCTCCAAACACACGGACACCATCCTGACGAGTGGCATCTCCAGGGCTCAACCCCCAGGTCTGTGGGGAGATGAGCTCAGGCTTCTCCCCTGCCCTGGGTCTGGTTCACAGGCAACAAGGGCACCCAGAGGGCTGGAAGTCCTCTGGGCACGGTTCAAGTCAGGCTTGGGGTCCTAGGGGAGGCTCTACTCAGATGCTCTGGGGACGCCTCCAGCAACCAGCAGGTGCGTAGGCTAAGTGGCATGACGACACGCATGACACTGGCAGACAAAGCACGCATGCCTCAGGCTCTAAGAAATCCCTGGGGCTTTGTCACACGGGTCAAGGCTGCAGTTCCGCATCCAAGCCCCAGCAGCTCGGGGCCTGGGCCAAGGCCTCCTGAGTTGGCCCGGCTCGGGTGGGGCAGGGTGTGAGGGCCTGGGCACACCAGGCTCCCGCTGTCAGCTGTCCAAGTAGACAAAGAGGATGTCCTCATCTGTGCCATAACTTGTTCTGGCTTCCTCGAAGTTACTGATGCTGGTGCTGCACATTCCTGCTGGGGGCAGGAAGGGCAGAGTGGGGTCAGAGAGCGGGGGACATACCTGCCTCGCTGACGCTCAGGGGAGCTGGGAGAGCTCTGGCCATGTCCCACCTGCCTGGCCACCCTCTGCCACTTGTCTTCCACCCACAGGAAGCCTTCCTTGCCTACTTTAGCCTTCATGAACTCATTCTCTGATCCTCCCCCCAGTTTAGCAGATGGAGGTGAGGCCCAGAGGGGAAGAAACATGCTTGAGGACACATGGGGTAAGTCTGCTAGAGTCGGGGCAGTCCCTTCCAGTCCCCAGGGCGGTGGGGAGCCCTTGCTGCATCTGGAGCAGGAGCTGGGACTGGGCAGACTTTCCTTTCTGATGAGTGTGCTTGCTGGCTGTCCTGGGAAGGCTGTAGTAAGGGAGCTGCAGGGGGAGGAAACTGCAGAGTAAGAATGAGGTGGGGCCCTGGGCAGTGGGGTAGGGCTGGTGGTGTGGGAGGGACAGATGGCCTAACCTGGTGTCGCAATGACTGGGGTGTGGAGGCCGGTATGGCCTCAGGTGTATGGCTAGTCTGTGTGTGGCCAGAGGAGTGGCACAGATGACAGGAGCCCAGGAGGAGCCGAGGCTTTGGGGGAAAGGCAGCGAGGGAAGTCTTGGCCACCGGGTCGAATGAGAAGGAGTCACGGGGCCTGGACGGTGAATGCAGCCTGCCCCACCCGCTGTCCCCAGCCAGCCCAGCACTCACGGTCGGCGTAGGCTGGGTTGTTGTAGAAGATGCAGCCAGTGGCCCGGTTGTAGCCACGTAGCACGATGAAGTGGCCCTGGTAGTCGGGGGTGCGGCAGAAGCAGCGGTGGCCACTGGGGGCGAAGCAGCAGTACTTGACGGGACTGGAACAGAGGTCGCAGTGCAGTACCCCAGAGTTCACCAGCACAATGGCCACGTGGCCCTGGGCCAGGTGCTCCTGGATGTCCTGCACGCTCACTGTGCTGTGGGCGGGAGGAGGGTCAGCTGGTGCCACTGGGCCCCATTCCCCATCTCTCAAGTGGACCCCTGCCTGGATCACAAAGCTTGGGGCCGCGGCTCATCTGCCCTCCCTCCTGAGCTCCTTGCAGGTGGGAACATCCTGCTTTGTCACTGTGGCCTGGGCTCAGCCCAGGATTAAGCATGGGACCAGTGCCAGGGGGCAGGAGGGCTCTGAGTGTGCCCAAGGACAAGCTGGCCCTGTCAGGTCTTTCAGGGGTGGCAGGAAGTCGGCTCCAGAGGGGCCCCTGTCACAGGCCACTGAAGCAGCACATGGGACCCCCACCTCCCGGCCTGGCTGGTGAATTTTTCTTTTTTTTTTTTTTTGCTGAGCACCTTCCTTGGTCATTTACTCTAAATCACATGCGGTTTACGCTGGAAACTGTCAGTCCAATTTAATCCCCCAAATCTGAGCCAAGTGTGGCTTTGTCAGTTTCAAAACCACATGCTTCTCTGAAAAGACTAGTTTTCTTTCTTTTTTTTCTCGAAGGCTCCCAAGGCAGAAGGGGTTGTCTGGGAAGGGGCGGGTCAGCAGCGCTTCCAGGGGATCCCTAGTTCCGCAGAGCCAGCTGTTCCCTGAGGCAGACTCTTAGGCACGGCCCCATTCAATGCCCCCTCAGAAGGCAGCAAACTAAGATTTCTTCAAACTAAGAATCCAGAACGGGCGAGCGGCTGTGAGGTAGTGGGCCCCTAAGTGAGGGGCCTCCTTCCTCCACAGTCTCATCAGGAGCGACGGCATTAGCACTCCGTGGCCTGGCCCAACTCCAGCCCACGGCCAAGTCATGTGGCAATCTGGTTTGGTTGCCTCAGCCCAGGAAAACATGCCATTTTTCCACTTGGTCTTTGAAATGAAGTAGCTGGCTGAGTTCCCAATGGTACGTAACAGCGCGGGATTTCAACTACAGGGAAAAAGCGGGGGCTAGGCTGGAAGGAAAAGCACCATGCTCCACGGAATAACAGGGTGCGGAGTGCCAGGTTTGGATCACAGCATGGCCGAGCTGCCAGCGGTGACTGTGGGCCCCTCACACTATTTTCCCACGGGACAGCACCAGCTCCCACTCAGCAAGACAGCACGTGGCACGTGCCACTAAACGAACATTGGGTGCCTTTCCTCCCAACATGTGCTTGTGCGGTGGATGGATGCGTGGAGACTTTTCCCGTTTTCGTAACTACCTGTCGTGTGGTAACACATGATGTTAACAGTGAAAACAAAAGTCATTCAAGAACAGGGAGACCTGAGCAGAGTGATCTAGGGTAGCCCAGTGGGGATCTAAGCTAATGCACTTCAGCCTGGAGAAGGAAGTCTAATATTAGCATCGGGGCAAGTTACTCCCAGGGATCTGCCCGAATCCTGCCCTCATGTATCGATGAGAATGGGGGAGACCCACATAAGGTCACAGAAGCCTGTGGGGAGATCTGAGGGCCAGGTCTACATGCGGGGGGCTGTCCCCTGTCACCCTCCATCACTTTGCCAGCATGTTCCTTAGGCTGTCACCACTTCATTAAGGGTTCCTGTGTTCTGTCTCAAACTACCATTCTGTGAGCAGCCTGAGGGCTGGCTGGAGTCTGTCTTGCTCACCTGTCCCTCCAGGGCCTGCTTGCGATCCATCCTAGGCCACAGTTTTGTGTACAGCAGGTCACGTAGTCCCACTTGTCCCCATTTTATGGATAGAAACAGTAAGGCTCAGGAGGGTAAGTCCATGCCGTTACCCACCTGGGTAGGACACCCCAGTTCTGCCTGACTGCCAAAGTTCCTAGCCTTTCCTGTACGCCATCCTGAGGCCTCCCTGACAGCAAGTATGTGGGTGAGCAGGCACACAAGCAAGAGTGAGGGGAGGCTCACCATTTCTCCACGAGCACCTTGCAGGCCTTGGCTTGTGCAAACAGCTGGTTCACCCGGGTCTCCTCTGTGTCAAAGTGCTTCCTGTAGAAGGACTGAAGACAGTAGGGCAGGTTGGAGGGGCTGCCTGTCCTGGCTGCCCTCGCCCCTTCTGGATGAAGTACAGGGCACATGATGGAGTTAAAGATGGTCAAAGAGGGGAGGAGCCCAGTCTGCTAGGGGAGATGGCACATGTAGCATGCCTGGGCAGAATGCTGTGTGTGTCTTCAACAGCAGGGTGGCTGGCCAGAGTGCATGGGACTACACAGAGGCATGAGGAGGATGCTCAGGAGATGGGTAGGCAGCTGAGCTCGGGTCAGCTCCCCCAGCAAGGGTAGTCATCCCTGGGCTTGTGTACCCTGTGGGCATGAGCAGGAATCTGTGGTAAATGAGCAAAGGGGATGGCTGAGCCCACCCAGATGCTCCTCCACTGTTTGGCTTAGCAAGGTGAGGTCCAGGGAACATACTTCATTTGGTGTAGGGGACTGAAGGGGGCTAGAGCCCCTGTGGGGGAAGCAGGAGAGACCCTGTTCTTGGGCTCTTTTCTCTGCCTTGCAGCTACAGTGATCAAGCCAGATCCATTAGCCTTCCTCCCCTGGCCTGGAAGGGTCAAAGGAAAGTTAGGTTGACTGGCCCTGGCCACCATGTGACAACCCTCTTGCCAACGAGGCCAGCAGAGACTCTACTCTGCCAAGTTCTGGAGCCTGGGCCAACATGTGCCTCTGTAGCAGGCAAGACTGGCTCTAACTACGTGGGTCGGTGGCTGGTGGGGGGGGGGGGGGGGCAGTTCACTAGTATAATGGTGAGGCTATCTTTTTCTTTTTCAAAAAGAAAAAAAAATAGGAAAGACGGTATTTCAGTTTTTCTTCCGGAATACCAATTATCCAGCTTGGAGCCATCTGTCCCTGTGACAAGGAAGAAAATGGGCAAGTGGTGGCAGGGTAAGGTCAGAGTGACATGCTCTGAGGCCCTGGGCCCTGAGCGACAGGAGGAAAGGATGCAGGAAGGCAGCCTGAGATGCTCCTCTGCACATCATCAAGTGCTCTTGAAGGCAGGCAACAGGAGTCTCACTGCTCAGAGGCTTTGAGCAGGCTGGACCCCAAGGTCACCTAGTCTGGCTAGATCGAAAGTCCTACCCATAGAGTCTGGTCTCTGCACACCTGTGTGTCCACTCGGGTGTCCAGGCCTTGACCATACCCCCTTTCAATTACTGGACCTAGGTGAAGGCCTGGTGGCTGGCTGCCCACCTGGTTCTTATAGCCCTTGTCGACACCCAGGGTCTGAGTGCAGAAGCGGTGCCTCACGCCAAAGTGGCGCATCAGGTAGGCCAGGTCAATGGTCCAGATGCTCCTGGTTAGCCGCAGCTCCTGCAGGGCACTCTCAAACTCACCGTCGTCCAGCGGGCCCAGGTACCTGTGTGCAGATGGGCTGCTGAGGTTGGCTTGCTTACGTGGGGAAGCTGGCTGGGGCCACCCTCCTCCCAGGGGCCCACCAGCCACTATCAGGGCTCCCACTCCCTAAAGGTTCCAGCCTTTGTCATGAAATCCTGTATCTTGCCTACTTCTTGAGCATGACCTGAGGCTGCCTGGGGTACCATGTTGGCCCCAGAGTCAAGGATTCTGCTTCTTGAATCTCCTGAAGGTTATGTAACTTCGGGTAAGTTGCCAACCTCTCAGGCCTCACCAGCTTCATCTCTAGGATGAGATGCTTGGACCACATTAGTGGTTTTCTAAGTTTTAGGCACAGAACCCTTTTGTTGAACACGATCTTGCCTGGAATTCCAGGATATAAAACAGGTAAGGGACAGGTTGCTCTGGGGTTCCTGGCAGCTACCTGAAAAGTCTCCTACAAGGAGATGACTATGGCGCTCTATGCTCTGACAGTCAAGGTTCCTGTGATATTCCCATAGCCTTAGTTCAACAGTTGGCTCCCTAATGACACAGTCTTGCAGGAGCCTCAAGTTGGAAGGTCCCGTGTCCCAGTGATGGGGTCACTCTGTGGACCAGGCCCAGGTACCTGGAACTTCCCTGGTTATCCCCAGAGCCGCTACCTAGAAGGCCTCGTCCACCCTTTGCTTGCTTTTGCAGATGGGACCAAGCCTGGATGGAAGCTGGGCCTCCTGTAAGCCCCACCCAAGAAAAGCCATATGGATGATGAATCCCACCCAGGTCTCTCCCTGTTTCTCCTTCCAGCCAGAGCAGATGGTGTGGATGGGGAGGGCCTGGGCCTGCCCACTCACCGCAGCACCATCTTGGAGCAGGCCAGGCCACAGTCCCAGTGGTAGAGCTGCTGGATGATGGGCACAGGCAGCTGCACAAAGTCTCCTGCGTGGAAACACAGGGAGGTCACAGACCCTTAGCATTATGCCTGTCACTGCCACCCCCACTGAGGCCACCATCATTGGCTCCTGCCCAGAGTAGGGGCTGTTCAGGGGCCAGCAAACAGCCTTTTGGGTGCCCCAACCCATTCTCCTTACAATAGCAGTAATCTCCCCCAAACACCAGTCAGAGTAGGTCAGCCCTACACAAAATCCTCCAATGGGGTTGGTTCCTATATCTCTTAGGACAATGCCTTCATGGCTGCTGCCCCAGCACCCTCTGCCCTCTCACCTCCCCTCGTCCTCACTGGGTCGACCTCTAGGCAGAACCTTCACCTGCTGTGATCCCTTATGCCCTAGGGCCTTTGCACACCTCTTCCCCCTGTCTGAACTCTCCTGGCCTCCCAGGTGCCTGACCTAACTCCTGCCTTTGGATGTCACTTCTCCATCATGCCTAGCCCCCAGCTACATGCACTCCCAGCCTTACAGGCCTCTCTTTTTGGTGGGACCTCCAAGGAGGCTAGCACACAGGGCAGACACATGGGAGATGCTCAGCAGATATTCATGCCTGAATTCATGAGGCCCCTGGAGGTTTGCCCAGCTCCAAAGCCCCCAGGGCCACCAAAGTATGAGGTCCACGGTTAGACGGAAGGGAGACTGTCACGTAATCTGTGTATGTGCAATGCTACCCTAGGTAACCTCTCAGTCTGTTCTTGTCAAACGGTGTGGAGGAGTAGAAAGGGCCCGACTTCGGCATTTTAGCCCCAGCTCTGTCACAGCCTGGCTGTGGGGCTGAGCAACTGACTTCCTCTTGCTGGACTGAGTCTGGCTATCTCTAAAGTGGGGGACTTTGGTCTGATTCAGTCATTCAATCAACAAATATTTCCCAAGAGCCTAGTACCTGGCATGTGAACCGGAGATGTGGTGGTAAGTGACACAAACAGATTCCTGTCCTGGAAGGGTAAGAGAAAAACAGAGGGCTAGGCTGGGGAAATGGTGGGGGTGTGCCTTAGAGAGTGAGAGTCAGGGAACACAAGACAGAGGGGAACAGCATGCTAAGGGGGGGCCAGCTGGAATGTGGCCTACTGGAACCTCCTACTCTGGGATCCCATGAATCTGGACAAAGTTCAGAGTCTGAAGAAATGGGAGGGACTTCCCTTCAGTGATCATCACCCACTGCTCATTCATGACACTCCTTCAGCATGTGAAAACCCAGCCCACGTTGTTTCCTCATCTCGGGGGGTCTCTGGGGTCTCTCTTGAACCCACAACTTGCCTGTGCAGAGCGCCCCAGAAGCCGACTTGCCATGCCAGCCCCGGCTCCCACTGCAGGGAGCAACCAGAAGTCCTGTCTGTCCTGGCCTTTCAACCTGCTGGCCTTGTCTGGGCAGTGTCTTGCCTGGAGCGAGTCCCAAGCTCCTACTCTCCTATGTCTAAACCCTCCCCAGCCTTCAAGGCCTGGCTCAGATGCTACCACTTCTGGTGCCTTTTCTGATCCTAGGCTGGCCACACCCTTTCCCTCATCTGCACTCTGCTAGGCCAGAGTTCATGCTTTGATTCACAGGAGAGGACCCTTGCATTGAGCTTGTCTGTGTCCTGCTGAGCTGTTGTACATTCTCAGGACGCAGGGACCCGTGACTGCTCCTTCACTGCTTTGTACTGGCCTTCCCCCCTCCATTCCCCACCTCCAAGGGCATGGAAACAGGGCCTATGGATGGCAGGATGGCATGGGTGAGTATAGGCCACCTGCTGACTGAGTCACTTGAGGAGAGGCACTTGGCCTCTCTGTGCCTGCTTCTTCCTCTACGAAATGGACTGCCACAGATGCCAGCCTGCAGAGTGCTATGACCACCCAGGGCAAGAGCGTGTTGCAGGTGCTGACATGAACCCTGCGCTCCATCTAGAGGACCCTGGCGCCCTGAGCCCAACTGGGCTGAGGCTTTGTTCCCTCCCTCCCCTGACCCCAGATGCCTCTAAAAGGAACCCAGGCCATCATTTGAGGCCTTCCCACATTTGCCTCTTCCCACTGTCTTGGATTCAGTTCTGAGGGCTCCGTCCAGCCTGACTTCTGCTTAGCCTCTGTCCTAAATTCCACCCCCAGCTCCTCTCCCATCTGTACATAGTAGCCAGAGGGATCCCAGTCCCAGTCTCCCATTGCTCTTAGAATAAAGTTGTCACTCCACACCATGGCCTGCAGGGCCCTGCCAGCCCCAGGCCCCACCACCCTCACCTTGGCCCTTACACCTCACTCAGTTCCAGTTACTGTGGGAAACCCATCAGGCTTCATTGTACAGCTGCATGTACAGCTGCCTCTGTCTGGAACTTTCTTCCCCTGCAGATCTCAAGGCTGCCCCTTTTTGTCATTCAGGTCCCAGTCCAAATGTACCTCCTCTGAGAGGCTTTTTTCTGACTACACCTTTGCGGGGAGAGGGTCCCCCCTTCCCAGCCTCCTGTTTGTTTCCTTCACAAAGTACTTGGCAAAATTAATGAGAAAAATAAAAAATAAAATAGAGCTACTCTGTCTCCCCACAAGACTGTAAGCTTCCTGAAGACAGAGAATTTGCTAATCTTGTTCACTGTTATTCCCAATGCCTAGTATCTGATGCTTAGCAGTAATTCAACAAACATTTGTTAGAAGAAATGAACCTATTTTTTTTTTTAAGAAATAAAATTATTAAGCATTCAGTGTGTGCTATGGTTTGGGGACACTAAAGATGACTAAGTCCCAAGTCCTGTCCTCCAGATTCATAGTCTAAAATAATTGCCCCCAATGGGCTGAGTGGAGAGAGAGCTCTATGCAAGGTGCTATTCTCTCATGATGGAATGCCTCCCTTTTCAAGAATCCTTCACCGTGGCCATAAACTGTCTTTCTGTTTCTCTCTACACCGGCTGTTTACTCCCCAGTTTTTGCTCTTGCATATCCCTTAGTCTGGAATGTTGTCTCCCATGTCTGAACAGCCAAATGCTCTGGTCTCTTTCCCTCTCTGAGCCCTTCAATATGAGTATTTGAGGGGATTGTGTCTGCCTTCCCCACTGGACAGACTGAGAATATCTCAGTGGCAGGCCTGGACAGGGCTGCATGTGCCTCGCCCCAGCCCTTGAACCAGAGCAGGCACTCAGACATGCTTGATGAATGAAGGTGTTTTTCCAAAAAGGCCTTATCCCTTGAGATGCCCAGGCCTACTTGTCACAACAATGCCCAACCCCTCCCCCAATTCCCCCCACCCCGGCTTCCAGACTACAGCCCCTCTGTTCACGGCTCCCTCCTTACTCTGCAGCCTGGGCTCTGGCACCAGCTAGCTGGGTCATCTTAATGGCCCGGCTTTGCCTCTGTCTGTGCCTTTCCCTATTTCCAGCTGTAAATGTGGCATAGGACAGCAGCTCCCTAGGGTCTTTGTGAACTCCACTGCCCCTCCTCTTCTTGCCCTGATCCTAGAACCCCTTGATCCCCAGGCCCTGCAAGGCTAAATACTCCCACGTGGACATCCCCAGTCTTGGCATGGGCAGGTCAGCTTACAGGGATCCAGAGATACTCCTGTGGGGGGCTGATAAGGAGAGGGAGGGCCTTCCAAGCCCAGAACTACTGCCAGATGTTGATGCCTGGAGCCAAGGGACTGTCCCACCTAAAAGTAGGGTCTGCCTGTAAGGCCCTGGCCTGGCTTCAGTTGGCAACTGTTGTCCAAGAAGGCAAGCCCTGGATACTTAACTCCTTTCAACTCTATCTGCTCATGTGCAAAAGTGCACGTAACAATGGTAACCTACTTTACAAAAGGGTCCTTATGAGGATTAATGAGGCATTGCATGTAAACAACTTAACACAGTGTCCGCTCATGGAAAGCTCCCTATGAATGTGAGCCATTACTTCACTGGGACTCAGGAAAGGCAAATGTCTGGTCCAAGATCACAGAGTTAGATAACTGGAAGAGTAGGGATGCAAATGCCAGGATAGCATCAGATCCTATGCCCTGCTGCATTCACAAAAGAGACCACCCCTGGGTGTCACACCAAGGTCCCTGATGTCTTAGCGTAGGGTCCCACATGCTCTTGACCTCTCCCATGAGTTGGCACCTTAGAGTTTACTAGCACTTTCTCTTTCTCATCAACCTGGAGAGCAGGAATCATTCCTTTCCCCCTCCCCCCCTCAGAGAAGCAAACTGAGGACCCTTAGTTTCTGCCCCAAAGGAACTCAGGCCACCTGGGGGCAGAAGGAACCTGAGGGTCAAGAACTACAGCAAGACAAACCGCTAAGTCTGGGAGGCCAGGGTAAGGGGCACATCCATTGCTCTATGCTCTCAGCCAGGTCCCTGCCCTTCTAGGCCTCAGTTCCCCCATAGTTCCCCGGAGGGGACGCGGGATCTCCTAAGGTGCTCCAGCAGGACTTTTCGCTTCTGGGGAAGGTGCCGCCCTTGCACCGCAACCAGGACCCTCCCACCATGACCGCTTTCACAGAGCTGACTGGGGTACCAGCCCTAGGAGTATCAGAAATCCCAAGGGACCCGGGCTGGGGGTTGAGCGGGCAAGGCGGGAGTGTACACCTGGCCAGGTATCGCTCAAAGCTCTACAGCCCGGACCGTGGCGGCGGTGGACCCAAGGTCGCGCGGCTGGACCCTGCCCGCGCTAGGGCGGGGTCCCCCTCGTTCCCCCCGGCGAAGCCCGGGCCCTCGGGGAGACACTGACCGGGCTCGAGCGGCGGCCCCGCTGCCTCCGCCTCCGTCCTCATGACCCGGGCCGCGCGGGGCGCCCATGGCCCCGGCCCGGCGCCGGCTGCAGCTTCGGCTTCGACTGGGGCGGGAGCGGGGCTGGTGCGTGTCAGGTTCCTCCGCCGCCGCCACCGCCGCCGCCGCCGCCGCCGCCGCCACCGCCACCTCCACCGCGGTGGGGAGAAGGGGAGGCGGCGGCAGGGCCGCCCCAAGCCCCGCCCCGCCCCTTCCAGTCTTCGGCTCGGGGCCCCGCCCCTTCTTTAAACCCCACCCCTTCGCTGGTGCTCAAAGAAGCCCCTCCCTTTCTTTTCCCCTGACTTCTATTCCTAGAGGCCCCCAGCCTCCGGATCTAAACGGGTCCTGGCCATTGGCAGTCTCGGCTTCTGGTAACCCCGCCCCTTTCCCCCCACTCCTCGCGCAGACGCGCAGGCCCTTTCACGCCTCCGTTCCCCGGAAGCTCCGCCCCTTTGCCTAAGCGCGGCCCCCCAGCCCTGCCTTTCCACCGGCACTGGTTCCCCGGAGACTCTTCATCTTAGCGAACTCCGTTTCTGCCTGGCCGCACTTCTCTGCCAGCCTCAGGCCTAAGGCCAGGTCCTATCCGTACACCGCGGGGCTCCAGAAGACCTAACACTACTTCGACTTCCTTGAGGGACGGCGTGGGCCGGCTCCCGCTCTACTCTAAACCTGTTCCTCTATCCGTACGGTGAGATACCTCGCCTTACGGAGGGCGCCCCTTACCTGGTGGTGCCGGGTTCCAAAGGTTAAATTGTGAGAGTAGGTCCTGGCCCTCAGCCCCCGATCCGAGGACCCAAGCCCCAGATCCCCACCTTGCTGTCCAGCCTGTCCCCGGTGTTAGGTGCTTCGAAACGCAAGCCCTTCCCCCCACCCCCTTGACGGCCTATGGATCAGTGTTTCCGGCGGCACCTGGGCCCTGTCACCAGCTCTCTCTTCCGGGGCCGGAACTATCGTAGCCGAATCCACGTTTCCCAGTCGGCCGAGTGAGAAGGAAGCAAAGGCAAGACCGCGCTCACCACTAAGAAAAGGAAGGGGCCGGGCCCTACGCACAGCATTTTGGGAACGCGTGGTATTCTGGGAGCGCGAGACCCGCCATTCGCTTTGCTCACGCCTTCGCAGTCGCTAGAGTTGCCGCGGCGCCGGAAAGGAAGAGTAGGCCGGAGCCGGTGAGGTGAGGCCGGGAGCAGGCGAGGGTAGACCCGAAGCACCCGTGAGGGGCCTGGGGCTGGAGAAGGACGCGCTGCCGAGCAACTCTGGGAGGTTCGGGGAGGGAGAAGAGCGGGAAGTCCGGGTCACTCAAACATCAGCGTTGCCTCACTAGCGCCTGAAAGTGAGTTCTCATTAGCTTTTCCCCAAAGTACATGCTCTTCGTTTTCTGTGCCTCTCCAGGCCATGTTTTTCCGAACATACAGGCAATAGTCTTGAAATGTTTCTGGCTGCCTCCTTCCCCCAAGTTCTCTCTGGGCAATCCGTTTCAAAGTTGTTTGCATCTCTGCCCCCAACCCCCTTTCAGTCACTGGTCCTCTCATGCTTTCCATATTGTTACAGAAGCCTTATCAAGTTTCCTTGCTTCTAAACTGTTTGAAAAAAAAAAAACAACTGTGTTTGATCCATTTGTAAGTGCTGCTGCCTTTTTATTGGATCATTCCTTTACCCATAGTCCTGCAATAGTTCCCCGCTGTCTTCAGCATAAAAGCCAAACTCCTAAGGCTACTTCCTCACCGAGGGAACCTGTCTTTCCCAACCTCATGTTCCCTTTCCAATCTTGAACACACATGATGTGTCCCGACCTTCATTTGTTGCCTATCTGGGAATATGAAATCTACTGCTTGTTTCTTTTATTTACATGAAATCAGGTGATTTCCCTGATTATGTTTTTCCTCCAAACATTTCCTGCTTATAGCACGTTGTCCCTTTGTGAACACTTTATTTTCTATTTAACCTTGAAGAAGTGGAGGGTCAGTGGGTACTTAATGAGTCGAATTAAATGCACAGCCTCTTCTAGATTTGCCTGGATCCTTTGGTCTACATCTGTATTGCCCAGTACTTTAGCCACTAGCCCAAGGCCATTGATCTCTTGAAATGTGGCTAATGTGATTTATTTCACTTTAAGTTTAGTTTAAGTAGCTACATGTGGACTGTGGCTACTGTATTGGACAGCTCAGGTCTATGTCATGGGTTCTCAAAGTGGTGTCATCCACAACTATGGGTTGGCATGTACATCGTGTGGTATGTACATTTCAATCCCCTGTCCCCAACACACACGGTATTGGTTACTGGTTATTTGATGAAGATGAAGAGGCATATGGTAGCAGGGAGGGAGATGGAAGGCACTTTATTCTCATCCCATTAGCTTTCCCTCTCTCCAGCCCTGCCCCCCCATTCTTCACCATTCCACATCTTTCATGTATTTGCCAGATGAGTTCCTCAAACTAGGAATTAAGCTTTTTTTTTTTCCCTGTGGAGAATGGCAGCTTTGGCATTCTTACTAAATTTTATGGAGTGTCAGGCCTTAAGGGAGTTATGATATGTGCCACATGACTTCTTAGGCCCTAAAGGATGAACTAACTGTTGTCTCTCTCACTGTAGAGCTCTTTTCCTGCCAAGATGTCTATTGGTGTGCCGATTAAAGTCCTACACGAGGCTGAGGGTCACATTGTGACATGTGAGACAAACACTGGTGAGGTGTATCGTGGGAAGCTCATTGAGGCGGAGGACAACATGAACTGCCAGGTATCCTGCTTTCCACATGAGGTTATGGGGGAAGCTTGGGCCTCTGTCTTGGAGCACAGAAAGATAGTGATTGGAGGTCTTTTTGAAGTTCCCCTCCTTGAACAGTTATTTATGAAGCGCCTGATGTGTGCCAGGCACTGTTATAGTTGCTGCTGATGTGGGCATAAATAAGAGCTATTTAGAAGTGTGTTTTCTCCATCCTATGATCATCTTCTATATTTCGGAGACTTGTTTAAAAGAAGTGGCACTGTTCCCTTCAGTAGAATCTGTCAAGTTCAGGGCCATTCTCCATTTGCCCCTACATGTTTGTGTAACTGCTTTGCAGTTAGTAGAATCTTCCACTCACATACCATGTTTATTTTCCATCTTTCTTGGAAGAGGAGTATCATTTGATTATAGCAACTACCTTATGAGGTAGGCAGGTTCGGTGATAGTTCTGTCATCCATAAAATAGGGAGAATAAGATTAAAAGACTTCATCTACTGGATGTCCTTCCGCTAACAAGTATTGGAGCAGCTTCCTCATACTGTGCCCTTCCCATGGCACTCTTTTGCATTTTGCTAATAATTGCATGAGTTTGTATAGCATTGCTTTGGCAAGGTGTATCAGCACACTTTCTCCTTTGTTCTTTAAATCATCAGTTAAGAACTTGGGCTTCAGAATCAGAGATGTGGGTTTGGATCCTAATTATCTGACCTTGATCATGTTAATTGCTTCAGTTTCCTTGTCTCTAAAATGGAATGGTGTTATTTTATGTCCTCTGAGACATAGTTGCCAAGGCAGAATTGTTGTGCAAGAGATTTATTGGGGGAAATAATAATAATGAAGGATAAAGGAGAGGGAGTAGGAGTAACCAGGAGAGCTTTCAATCTATTACTGGTCTGGTGCTGGGGAAAGGAGAGGGAAAAGACAAGATTGAGTGGGAAGAGCCTTGTACTGCAGCGTATCTCTGAGGAAGTCTCAGCCAGCAGGAGTTGCTCATTAGAAGAGTGTAGCATGGGGCAGAAATGACCTGGCTCTAGGATCCCATTGTGATCACTCATTGGCCGACAGCCTGGGGAGACAGTGGCTTCAGGGTGAATGCTGTGATTTATCCCATAGGTGGCAGCTGGAGACTGTCAGCTCCATGCGTGCCTCATAGCCTGATGACCCTTGCAGGGAGATCTGAGCAGTGCATTCTGAAGACTGCCATAGGGATAACACCCACACCCTGGGGCTGTTCTACAGATCAGATTAGTTATGTATGTGCAGCAGCTAGTTTCACACCACGCACATTTTACATGTCCACATGTAGTTTCTGTTAATGTTTTCTAGGTGAGAAAACCGAAGGTCAGAAAGAGAAGGTGACTTCCCTCAAATCACACTGCAGATCAGGTGTCCTGTCTATTGCTTTGCAGCATTCACTTGTGATAGCTCTATAGCTTTGAGCATCATCTTCCTGCCAGGTTGACCAGTGGGGCCAGTTCCCTGGCTCAGGGAGATAGACATCTAGTGACTGCAGGTTTCTCTCTTCAGTGTTGATGCCGTACAGGTAGATGGTGTGGGCTTTCTAAAGGTCCTGTGGGGCTTTGCCTGCCTTGTCTTTGTGAGGCACCCCTGTCATAGATCCAGTCCTCTGGTTTAAGGCATCCTCATCCATTTTAAGGTACTTTATTTTGGTGAGTAGAATGCAAGACTGGGGGTAAGGCACCTTAATGTGTTTATTCAGCTATTTATTTGGACAACTGACTGAGTTTTCAGGGCCTCAAACTGCCCATTTGTAATGTCTGACCAGATGACCTTGGTGGTCTCTCAAATGTAGCCATTGTGATATAAAGCACACAGCCTGGTGATAGATCTGGAATCAGGTTGCAGCCCACTACCTTGTGTGACTTGGGTCCAGCTTTGGACCTCCCTCTGTTCCCTCCTTTCTTTTTTTTTTTTTAAAGATTTTATTTATCCTTTCTTTTTTTTTTTTTAAAGATTTTATTTATTTGACAGAGAGAGACACAGCGAGAGAGGGAACACAAGCAGGGGGAGTGGGAGAGGGAGAAGCAGGGTTCCCGCTGAGCAGGGAGCCCAATGTGGGGCTCGATCCCAGGACCCTGGGATCATGACCTGAGCCGAAGGCAGACACTTAATGACTGAGCCACCCAGGCGCCCGTGTTCTCTCCTTTCTAAGTCAGGATTAAAAATAACACCTCAGCCTCAGCATTATAGTGCAGAATAAATGAGTGAATGTATGTCAGGTGGGGGGAGCCAGTCACTTGCTTCCCGCTTATGTTAATCTGCTGGGGCTGTCATAACAAAGTGTCACACTGAGTGGCTTAAACAAGCATATTTATTCCCTCAGAGTTCTGGAGGCAAGAGGTTTGAGATCAAGGTGTCACAGGGTTAGTTCTGAGGGCCGTGAAGGAAGGATCTGTTCCAGGCCTCTCTCTGTGGCCTGTAGATGGCTCTCTCCTTCCTGTATCTTCACATGGTTTTCCTTCTGTGTGGATCTGTATCCTGATCTCTCATAAGGACACAAGTCATGTTGAATTAGGGCTCAGTTACCTCTGTAAAGATCCAGACTCTAAATATGGTCACATTCTGAGATACTGGGGGGTTAAGACAGATGAATTGGAGGCAGTTAGGATTCAGCCTATAACACTGTCCATGCCCAGATGCTGAGACTTTGCTGGGTTTACCTAAGCCTGGCTCACTGAATAAAAACCAGCAGGCTAAGGCAGAGCTGAATATATTGCGGTAAGCCCAGCACAGTTCATTCACACATCCCCAGGATGTGTGAAACCAATGGCTCCTGCAGTTCCCGCTGCTTTCCTTCCTTCCTGGCCCCAGTTAGTCTGCCCTTTGGGGATGAGAGCATCCCCTTAGCACTTTCTAGCCTTTGCTAGAGGACAGCTGGAGTTTAGTGTTTGCCATTGGATGTTGGCAAACATTTTAATAACTTTGGTTTTTTCTAAAGATTTATTTATTTATTTATTTATTTATTTATTTATTTATTTATTTATTTTAGAGAGCGCTTGCGGGAAAGAGTGGGGGGAGGGGCAGAGAGAGAGAATCCTGAAGCAGACTCCCAGCTGAGTGTGGAGCCCAACACGGGGATCGATCTTACGACCTGGAGATCATGATCTGAGCTGAAATCAAGAGTCAGCTGCCCAACTGACTGAGCCATGCAGGCGCCCCTAACATTTTTTATTACAAAAGTGTGGTGGGTCACACACTACAAAGATTTGGAACAGATAAGAGCATCTCACCACAGCCACAATTGGCATTGACTTTTCTTCCCCCCTAGGAAGGTGTCTTGTGTTTCTAGTATTTATTTTTTACTCTGTCTGCTTTCAAAAAGTGTTAGAGGTAGGGGGCGCCTGGGTGGCTCAGTTGGTTAACCGTCTGCCTTTGGCCGTCTGCCTTTGGCACAGTTTGTGATCTCAGGGTCCTGGGATTGAGCCCTGCATCAGGCTCCCTGCTCTGGGGAGTCTGCTTCTCCCTCTGCCCCCCACTGTACCCACTCGTGTTCTCTGCCTCTCTCAAATAAATAAAATTTGTAAAAAAAAAAAAAAAAAAGAGGTGGTTTATAAAAAATTATACAATAAGGTAAAAATGGACAGATAGGTCAAGATGCAGGTAACTTGGGGTAGACCGTAAAGTGAAGCCAGGCAGGCAGTTAGTACCCAGAAACGTAAATCTGAATCCCTGTACATTTAATAAAGGGATATTCTGTTCTAAGCTACTTAGAGGCCCGGCAGAGGGAAATCAGCAGTTCTAAGGTGCGTAGTGTCCTTAAGATAAAATACCAGTTGTGTGGTTTTCCCTGGCAGTCAGATGTGGAAGAGATTTTTCCCCTTGGCCCTGATAAAAGAGATACAGTCTTATACTATTAGATAATGTCATCACCAGCGTCCCCATACAAACCATACCTTTTTGGGTTCCTCAGATATTTTTAATGTAGCCTGTTACCACAGCTCTTTTTTGACGATGCAAATGTAATCTATGCAAGCATTAATCCTAGGATGAGGTCCTTGAGATGGGCTCATAGGGTCAGAGGGTGTAGATACTTCTTTGCATCTGAGGTTTGGCTGGCAAGGCAGGGAGTCTTGTCCTCCCGCTCTGTACTCCACAGCTGCAAGGCAAGCATAGTTCGCTAGCCCGTGCTGCAGGATGTGGCATCATCTGTAGGTGACAGTCCCACAAAATATTGTTTTTTGTGTGGTGGTGGGGGGGTTGTTTGTTTGTTTTGTTGTTGTTGTTTTTAAGCAATCTCTATACCCACCGTGGGGCTTGAACTCAGGACGCTGGGATCAAGAGTCCCATGCTCTTCCGACTCAGCCAGCCAGGCGCCCCATGGGGGATTAAAATTCTTAAGAAAAAAAAAAAACTTTTTTTTTTGTCCACTTTAAAAATTAAAATATGTGTTAAGTTTATGATCATGAAGCACAGTAAAGATTATTTAAAAAGAAGAGGGTAGGGGCACCTGGGTGGCTCAGTCAGTTAAGCGTCTGCGTTCGGCTCAGGTCATGATCCCAGCATCTTGGGATCGAGGCCCGCATCAGACTCCCTGCTTAGCAAGGAGCCTGCTTCTCCCTCTTCCTCCACCTGCTGTTCCCCCTGCTTGTGCTTGCTCTCTTTCTCTGTCAAATAAATAAAAATAAAATCTTAAAAAAAAAAAAAGAGGGTATGCAACTAGTAGATAAATAAAGTCCTGGGGTTCTAATATACAGTACAGTAATTAGAGGCAACAAAACTATTATAGGCATTAAACTTGCTGAAATAAGAGATCTTAATTATTCTCGTCACCAAGAAATGATAATTATATGACTTGATAAAGAAGTTAATGCTACAGTGGCAGTCATTGTAATATAAATGTAGCAAATCAGTATATTGTATACCTTAAACTTACACAATGTTATAGATCAGTTATATCTCAATAAAACAAAAAGACCCAGAAAATTAGATAGAAGAAGAGAGTAGGAGCACCTGGGTGGCTCAGTCCATCAAGCGTCAGCCTTCGGCTCAGCTCAGGTCATGATCCCAGGGTCCTGGGATCTCAAGCCCCACATCGAAGCCTGCTTCTCCCTCTCCCTCTGCCACTCCCCCCGCTTATGCTCTTTCACTCTCTGTCAAATAAATAAATTAATAATAATAATAGGGGTGCGTGGGTGGCTCAGTTGCTAAGCGTCTGCCTTTGGCTCAGGGCATGATCCCAGGGTCCTGGGATCGAGCCCCACATTGGGCTCCCTGCTCTGCAGGAAGCCTGCTTCTCCCTCTCCCACTCCCCCTGCTTGTGTTCCCTGCTCTCACTCTCTCTCTCTGTCAAATAAAATCTTAAAATAATAATAATAATAATAATAGATTTAAAAAAAGAAGAGGGTAAATGATCAAATCCAAAATTTCACTTCTTAAAGCAATTATAATTCCTGGAAATTTTGGTGGGAGAGAGTGATAGAGTTCAGAGACTCTCCTGGAGCCGAGATGGTGCTTTTCGGGCTTCAGCATGACCACCCCATCACTGACTGGACTGTTCAAACGCTATTTTTTTGGTTATGGAATAATGGTCTGTGGGAAAATGGCCTGTGCATGATTTCTTTCTGTAAAAATGATAACCTGAGAGAAGCCCTCACATGACTGTCAGAAAACTGCCCAGAATTAACATCAGGAAAGTTTTTGAATTTTCTGAATGCAGGGTGGTTGGGAATTTCTCCAGATACGCTTTCTAGCTAGAATGAAAAACTACCTATCTTTGTATTATCTATAGATGCAGTGTTTTCCTCTCTGTGCCATTCAATACAGGATCATGTATTATACTTAGTGATCAGCTTGCTTTGTGCTTCTTTAGTCTGGGACAGTTCTTCTGCTTTTGCTTTTCACAGCATTGACATTTTTGAAGAATAATGACCAGTTATTTGTTTTAGAATGTCTTTTGATTGGGGTTTCTGTGGTGTTTCCTCATGATTGGATTTGGGGTTTGTTTTGTTTGTGTGGGGTACTGTTTGTGGCTGTTACTGTGTAAGTGACTTCTTCTCCTTCAGGTGTCACTAGGAGGCCCCAAACACTTGTTTGCCCCTTACTGGTGCATGTTAACCTTGATAATTTGGTTGAAGCGTTGTGTGGTCTCTCCACTGTATGTTCTTTTTCCTTTGGCAACTAATGAGAATTTTGTGAGGGAGGTTCTTTAAGTAATTATCTTGTGAGTATTCTGTTTCTCATCACCACCTCCACCACCCCCCTTTTAGCATCCAGTGAAGATTCTTGCTTGAATCTTTTTACCATGACGGTTGCAAAAGAATGTTGTTGTTGTTTTTTTTTACTTTTTAAGATCTATTTATTTATTTGAGAGAGAGAGGGAGCGCGCACGTGAGAGGGAGGGGCAGAGGGAGAGGGAAAGAGAATCTCAAGCAGACTCCAGAGTGGGGCTCGATCTCACGACCCTGAGATCACGACCTGGGCCGAAACCAAGAGTCGGATGTTTAACCCACTGTGCCACCCAGGTGCCTGAGAATGTTTTTTTGTTTATAACTCCATCATTCTTTCTATATTAACTAGGTCTGCTGTATGGAAGAGCCTTCCCTTATTCCCAATTTATTCATTCATTTATTATCAGTATAGGCTCATAGGTTTCTGTTTCATTAAATGGGTTATAATCTGTTACTATCATTATTTTGATTGATTTATCTCAAATTTGTCCAGAAGATGATTCCTTTTGTGTCCTTTTGGTATCTCCTGGCCATTTTGGGGGAGCACATCCTTAACTTTCTGGAATAAGATGTTTGTTGCAGGCTCATCTTTTACCTTCCCTAACCCAGCTCTGGAATCAGCCATTTCTTCAGGTAGCCTTGGTTTCTTTTTGGTTGGGAGTAGAATTTAAAAACCAAGATCTGGGTACTGTTAAATATTTTAAAAGTCTTAGTTTAACGTGTCAAGCTAAGAGCCGTCTCCAAAAGGCTGTGTTTAATAGTACCAGAAATTTCCATTCATGAGGTGCCTAGGTGTCACAGTGGGTTAAGCATCCACTCTTGGTTTCAGCTCAGCTCAGGTCATGATCTCAGGCTCATGAGATCAAGCCCCATGTCAGGCTTGGCACCCAGCTGTGGTGGGCAGCAGGGAGGGAGTGTGGTGGTGGTGGGGTCTGCTTGAAGATTCTCTCCCTCTGCCCCTCCCCCCACCCTCTCGAGCACGCGTGCTGTCTCTCTTTCTCTCTCTAAAATAAATGAATAACTTAAAGGGGGAAAAAAGTAGTATCAGAAACTTCCATTCATTGCATGCTTATTCTGTACCAGGCACTATGCTAGTGTTTTTTATGTACAATTGATCTTTCAATTATCACAGGACCTCTCTGAGGACAAGCTTCCGGATGCCCAGGGTGACCAAGCATAGAAGGAATGGATCTAAATCCAAGTCTGAGTCCCAAATCTCTGATCTTAACTGTAGTCTCTGAAGATGAGGTGTATAATAAACCTGCTAGGTCCTGTTGCTTCTAGAAATGTCAGACCCTCACTCTGTCAGATTTCAGGCAAGAAGATGAGTAGAAGGGAGCAAAAGAGGGAGGCTCTGCTATTAATGGTAGGGGAGGGGACCAGACATTTGTTGAGCACTTGCTGTGTGCCCCACAACAGGGATGTTGTGATTGATGACCCTAAAGCACGCCAACATTGCTTTATAGTCCTGGAGTTAGTGCTCTCCTCTTGGCCCTGTGTGAGGAAATTCCCACAGTTTTGACTGTACTAAGATCTTCTCTCTCCCCCAAGATGTCACTTTCAGTTGGGCACCTGGTTTATGCCACCTATGTTTCATTATGGGTGTTTGGGAAAGTGGGAAGTTTGAGTAGAGTGGGTATTCCTACCTGACTTCATTGAAACCTAGTTCACTCAAGTTGTTGCCTTTGGCTTATGATGGAGACATAGCTTGGGCTTATTAACAAGCTGTATAGGTGGGCGGGACTGTGGGGTTTTATACACAGCACAGCCATTTCTCTGCTGGTGCTGCAGGGTGGCGCATGAGAACAGTAGCCGACCTGGTCATTATTAGGGTTGTCAGTTGATGCTGGACCCTTTCCTGCGTCAGCCAGGACACATCCATTTGTGAAAACCGTTTGTCCTGTTGGTCTTACAGAACACCCTCTGTCAGGGATTCTCAAAGTGGTTTGGGGAGGTTGTAGCAGAGGAAGGGGTGAGATGTATGTACTGGAATGTACTGGAGGAGAAGTAGCTTAGCAGTAGCATAGCCTCCAAAATAGATGTCTTGACTGTCATTTAGATTCATTGTTTACTGAGCTTCTAATATATGCTCGGTAATAGGAACAGCGTTTAGACATATTTGTCTCATTTAGTTAGCTCCTTAACTATTTGAGGAAGTAAGTGATCTGATGGTGATCTGATGTATGGTTTCAGCGTGAATGATGATGAGGAAGTGGTGATCTGATGTATGGTTTCAGAATGTGGGTTTAGAGTTAGACCTGAGTTTATAGTGCTCTGTAGGCCACACAGGTAGTGTGACCTTAGGCAGAAGAATAGAGAGTGGGTAAGAGTGTGGCCTCTAAGGACAGGTCTGCCTCTGCTGGCTGTGCCTCTTTATCTCTAGTGGGGATGGCGATGATCTCTATCTTGTAGAATCGTGTGATTTGTAGGAGTTATAATGTGAAATTGCCTGGGATACTAATAAGTGCCCAATAAAAGTTGGCTTTGTTAGTCATACTTCATGTTCACTTGTGGCACCAGAGGTTATGGTATTCTTTTTTTTAAATTTATTTGAGAGAGTGAGCACAAGCAGGGGGAGGGGCAGAGGGAGAAGCAGACTCCCTGCTGGATGCAGAGCCTGACGCGGGGCTCGATCCCAGGACCCCAAGATCACAACCTGAGCTGAAGTCAGACACTTAACTGACTGAGCCACCCAGGCGCCTCCAGAGGTTATGGTATTCTTTGAGGCAGGAACAGAATGGCAAGGATTTAGAACCTGTGTGGAAGTTTGTTAAGAAACTAGGAATGTTGAGCCTGGAGTAGAAGATTTATGGGAAACTTGAGCCCTATTATTCCTGAGGGTGGAACAGGGGCAGTGGGTTGAAGCTCTACAGACCATTCCAACTGCACAGATTTAGCGAGGATGGCCCTAGAATGTTGTTAGTCTTTTTGCAAACTGGGTGTTCAAGCAGAGGTGGCCAGTTAGCACTTTGAGGAAAAGAATGAGTATAAGGTGGCAACAAGCCAGTCAGAAATCTGGGGACACAGCACCTCTCTCTGCAATGGGCTTTGACCTATTCTGAATAAATGTATATACTGTTTCATCCAGAAGACTCAAAATAAGCTACTTTTTATGGTAAATGTGGTGCCTGTTGAGGTTGGCACTGGCAAGTTTAGGTTCCCTTCCTATGCCAAGCCTGTCTGCTGGCTGGTCTCACCTCTAGGCTCCCTGTCTCTCCATCCCACAGTTCACCCATGTTGGCGTATTTGATCTTTACAAAGTGCTATCCTAACCCTGTCCACAAATGAATGAGCCCCATAGTCTCCCAAGGTGATAACTTTTTCCCCCTCCCAGTTGCTCTGCTCCAGTCCTTGTATCCTGTAGGTTCGTGCCCAAGTGTCCTGTCTCTCAGTGTAGGCTCTCGCCTCACACCTCTCCCAATATTCTGAGCCATTCATACAGGCACTGCCCCCTATACTTCTCATCCCTAGGCATTGAAGCTAGAGGGGCTCTGTCCCACTTTGTCGAGTGTGCACTCTGGGAGGATAGGAGCTGCCTCTGGTGCACGCTCATGGCCTTCGTGGTGCCTTTGCAGTGTATGTACCGGGCAGATGCAGGGCAGGACAGAGTTTGGACAAGCGGTTCACAGCTGTTTTGATTAGAGTTTTTCACCATGAGAACCCTTCACATGCTGGCAAGGGAGGCAGTATCCAGAGTTAGGGCTCTGGAGTCAGGCCAGCTGGATTTGAATCTGGGTTCTTTCATTCTGGCTGTTGGACTTTGGACAAGTGCTTTAGGTTTTTTTAATCTGTAAAAAATGGGAATGCCCATAGCCTATCCTGGAGGTGCTGTGAAGACCAAACATGTGAAGTGCTTTGCCTGGCTCCTTTATTTCACGATGTTGGTTTTTGCATTTCTGGACTTCCCCTATCACCAGCCAAGGCTCCCCCTCTTTGTGTGTCCTTGTTGTGTGCTGGTGCTGTTGGCCCTTGATGAGCTGGTGATTCCCTTCCAGATGTCCAACATCACAGTCACATACAGAGACGGCCGAGTGGCACAGCTGGAGCAGGTGTACATCCGTGGCAGCAAGATCCGCTTTCTCATTTTGCCTGACATGCTGAAAAATGCGCCCATGTTAAAGAGCATGAAAAATAAAAACCAAGGCTCAGGGGCTGGCCGGGGAAAAGCTGCTATTCTGAAGGCCCAAGGTATGTGCTCCTCTTGCACTGTTTTTAACATATGTGTTTGTCCTGTATCTTTTAGGAAAGGGCCCTGTCAGTTGCCTGGGCATGGGGGTGGAGTTGGACTTCAGCCATCTCCACACCCACTGCCACTCTGCAGTCTTGGGGCCCCCACCTCTGAGGGGCTGGGGGCCATGTCTCGTCTTCTCTGTCTTGCCTCACCTGATCACATTCATAGGGCTTATGCAAAATCCAAAGTGCCTCCTTAGAAAGAAGAAGGGGACACCTGTCTTAAATGAGAGAGTGGATAAGTCTCCTATAATGAATTTCTAGGAGGCCCCTTTGTTTCCAGAAATTCTGTCCAAAGAGTCTGGGGGAGGCTTGCTCTTATTTAGTTTGCTGAGCAGGGGCACTGTGGTATGGATTAGCTGCCACCTAAAGCAGTGGGGCAACAGTTCCCTGAGACCTGCGGGTGTTTATGGACACCCAGCGTAAGTGGGGCGAAATGCAGACAGTAGGGATCCATTTTCACTTAAGAAATAAGCAGTTTTAAGCCATCTTTACCCATTATAGGGACTGGACTTCTGTTTTCAAATATTCTTATATTTGAAAATAAATCCTTCCTTTAGCATGTCCCCAGTGATCCATTGACCTGCCTTAGTCTGGCCTTTCTTTTGGGTTAGCCCAGTCAGAGGTTTTATCTTTGGGTCCGTGAAAAGCTCTGCCATGTTGATTATCTAGGAAGCAAGTGCATTCATTAGAAACTATCTGACTATCGGTAAAAAGATTTGTAGTGCAGGAAAGTCACTGGATTCTCCTTCAGTATTTTTTTTTGCTGTGCATATTTTATATATGAGGTAGTTTTTGAATTTAAAGGTGCAATAAAGTAATCCTTTAAAATGTCCTTCAAAAACACTGATGGGAGAATCTCCTTTCCCTTCCTAGGTAAGTGGCATTTGTAGAACCGGAAGCTCTGGACCTTTTGTCCTGGTGAAGGAATGGTTTTCAGGAATACTGGTTTTCTTACTAGAACTGCTGTTCTCTCTGCTTTCTCAGGGAAGGGCTGCCCTCATTGTCACTGTATAACTGCACCATCATCTCTAACAAAGGTGCAGCCCAGTAGCTGTGCACTAGAAGGCACTTGGCTGTGAGTTTGCCCACGCCCACTGGCTTCTGCCTGAGCCATCTGTGCCTCTGTCAGTCCCTTGCTCTGGTTCTTTTCAGCATGTGGCTGGGCTCTTGGGTGACTTTCCTCCCTCTTCAAGGGGCTCTAGAAGATGGAAGAGGGTAAGGCTCCAGTTAGTAGCCATCAGAATATTTTCACCTGTCCTTCAAAGCCACTGGACCTCTCCTGAACTCTTGGAGTCACAGAGAACAGCAGCTTGTATGCCCTTTGAATGGGGAGTGGTTTTATTTGTTTTGTTATTATGAAACATTTTATATTGCAGAATAGCTTAAAAAATAATAAAACCTGTTACCCAGATTTAACAGATGTTTAACTATTTGTTTCAGAATTTTAAGTGTGAATTAAGTTCATCTGTCCTGTTTTATTAGCTTCCCCTTGGCCAGTGCTGGGAATTCATCTTTTCTGTGGTTCTCAGGCTTGCTCCCCAAACCACCTTAGCTCTCAACACCCTGACTCCCAGCCTCATATTGAGAGCAGTGGTGGACCGGAAGGCAGGAGTTTTGGAAGGCACTCCAACTCTGATGCCAGCCACAAGTCCTCATGCAGTGAGGAAATGCCATGGGGTGGGCATGGTGTTGGACCAGGTGGCCTTTCAGGCCCCTTCCTGTGCCCCTGTCCAAGGGCTCTGGCTGCTCCGTGGCATGAGCGTTCGCTGACTGCACTGACCTGGCCTTGTCCTTTCTTTCCCACCTTTCAGTGGCTGCGAGAGGAAGAGGACGTGGAATGGGGCGTGGAAACATCTTCCAGAAGCGAAGATAAATTTAACTGTTGAACAGAACTTTGCCATTATTATTTTCTTTTGGGTTATCTGGATTCAGGGGGGTGTGTGCTTATGTATATGTTCTAGATTTTCTTTTGACGTCTTTCTCTTTAGATCAGGGGAAATGTTAAACTAAATAAATATGGTGGTCTTTTTTGTTGTTGTTGTTGTTTTTTTTAAGATTTATGTATCTGAGAGAGAGCGCAAGCATGCTGGGGGGTGGGGCGTGCGGAGCAGAGGGAGAGGGAGAGGGAGAGAGAAACCCAAGCAGACGCCATGTTGAGCACGGAACTGGATACAGGGCTCAGTCTCATGACCCTGAGATCACAACCTGAGCCAAAACCAGGAGTCGGATGCTTAACCAACTGAGCCACCCAGGTGCCCCTGTTGTTTTTCTTTTTGAAAAAATAAGGACTGTGTGTTCATTGTGGGGTTTGGTGTTCTGTTTGCTTTGGCAGCAGGTTAAATTTTGACACCCAGGAAGATACCCTGGGAGAATGCCAGTACTTTGAAATAGCGCAGTTACTGATAAGAGTTTAAGCTACTGTTCCAGGCCAGTTGCTGGTTAAACCCTCGGAAGAACTCCGAGAACACACAGATAGATGTCTCATTGTGTCTTCAGACACAAGCATTTGTATGGTGCTTTGTTCAGGTAACCTCTGTGGAGATTTCATCAGCTCAGTTTAAACAACTCCGCATGGGTGCTCCTAGCCGATGAAAAAGTCCACCATTCTGATCTTTGTAGCCTGGAAACACTAGTCGTTCAGCATTTGGCAAAAGTAACCTAATATTAAAAGATAATTTAGGAAATCCTAGTGGCCAACATCTGTGGCTCCTACGCTGGCTTCATAAGCAGTGTTGTGGTGATTTGTGGGGATAGGTTCTTAGGCATTTGTCAGAGCATCTCAGCATGCAATGGCACAGTCATGGCTTTTAATGTAGCAGAGGTAGAGAGGACAAGGTACGCAAAGTGAGTAACTGACAAAAACACAGAAATTGGAAAAGCAGGCTTGAAGAAGTCAAGTACTGAAAAGAGATCTTGCCACAGGTTCAGTATAGGATGCGCTTCAGCAAAAACTATTATGAGGAAAAGGGATTGATTAATTGCCCTTAGAACATTGCTCATGGGACACATTGTTCAAGTAATAAAAGAAGAAAATCCAACACATCTGTTAACTAGGCATCAAGTAGGAATTTTCTAACAAGCTTTGCCTTATAATCATGACACTACCACCGTGTTAACAGACCTTGCGTTATTCCTGTAATAAAGAACTAAGGAATAAGCCTCAGAGTGTTGGTCAGATACTGCAGGCCCGGAAATAAGGCTTCAGAGATCCATCCCCCAGAGCAACCCCTGCACCTCTTGCTCCAGCAGCCCCAGCTCCTCTGACACATTTGGATGAATGCTAATGGCCCTGCAGGCTGTGCTACCCCTGGGGGGGGGGGGGGGGTTGCTCCTGGACTGGGAACCATTTCAAATGAACTTCATGTGAATGGAGTTAGAGTTCATTTGTTTTAGGTTTGACCAAGAGTTAATGTATTGTTTCTGATAAGAAAAGAAACTTGTACATTGAGTTACATATGGAGTGGAATTTCTCTTAAGTGTTTTAAGTAGAATTCTTTCAGGTAGACGTGATATCCACTACCCTTCATGGATTCCTTTCCCTCCTCCCTGCCTGTGAGCTTGATTTACAGACATTGATTTATTGGCTTATTAATGAACACTATTGAATTACTAATATAGTGAGGGAGAGCAGTAGTTTTCAACATCACTTTAGGGATCTTGTTAGAAATGAAAATTCCAGAAAGGCCCTACTCCTAGAGATTACTGAATAATTGGTCTGGGGTAGGGCCCAGGAATCTGCATGTTAAGCAATGCCCTTGCCACCCAAGCTAGGTAGATCTGATTCAGTAGGTCTGTGGCCACATTTTGATATCTTGGACTAGAATATGTTACTTTAGTAGGGTCACTGCTTAAATTATCATACTTTTATAGTAAGCAAAACTTTACTTACACATTATACTTAACACATGAATTGCATAAAAAGCTGACCAGATATGGTTTACCTTGGGAACCATGCAGGAATATCAGTCTTGCATGATTTCTACACGCAGTAAAAACTAGCTGTAACCCTACCTAGATCCTGAAAAGTGGAGTTTCCATTTATGGTTTCATTTTTTAATTAAATGTGCGCAGTAAAAATCTGGAAACTTTCAAAATATTTTTTTATAAAGATTTTATTTGAGAGAGCACGAGCGTGGGGCGGGGGCAGAGGGAGGAGAAGCAGGCTCCCTGCTGAACGGTGAGCCTGATGTAGGGCTCAATCCCAGGATCTCACAATCATGACCTGAGCCCCGAAGGCAGACTCTTAGCCCACTAACCCACACAGGCACTCGCAAAATTTTGAAACTTTTTTTTTTTTAAAGATTTTATTTATTTATTTGAGACAGACAGAATGAGATACAGAGAGCATGAGAGGGAGGAGGGTCAGAGGGAGAAGCAGACTCCCTGCCGAGCAGGGAGCCCGATGCGGGACTCAATCCCGGGACTCCAGGATCATGACCTGAGCCGAAGGCAGTCGCTTAACCAACTGAGCCACCCAGGCGCCCAAAATTTTGAAACTTTTAAAAACAATAAATTGCTTTCTGCGCTCGAGCTCGTGGTGGTGGAAGCAGGCGCGCCCTCGACATGCAGAACGACACCGGTGAGTTCGTGGACTTGTACGTGCCGCGGAAATGCTCCGCCAGCAACTGCATCATCGGCGCCAAGGACCACGTGTCCATCCAGATGAACGTGGCCGAGGTTGATAAGGTGACGGGCAGGTTCAACGGCCAGTTCAAAACCTATGCTATCTGTGGGGCCATTTGCAGGATGGGTGAGTCCGATGACTCCATCCTCCGACTGGCCAAGGCCGATGGCATCGTTTCCAAGAACTTCTGACTGGAGATCACGGATGTGGGATGTTTGTCATAAATAAATAGTAAAACCCCAAAAAAATAAATAAATAAAAAATAAAAACAATAAATTAACAAAATAGGTTTGTGAACAGTTTTATACCCCGCATTTTAGGAAGAAAATCTGTTATTTTGCATTGAAAAAGCAAGTAGTTCTGCAACGTTTGTTAAGAAAAACAGCAACCCTCCTACCCTATCTGCCCTTCCCCATTTTTCCCACTTCACGGTGTTCCCTTTCAACTGTTGGCTGGTAAGTTTATATTTGCCACCAAGTCTCCATTTAAACGTGTGCATGGCTATTTATTGGTGTTTGCATTGTAGGCATTATTGTTGACTTCTCTCTCTCTCTTGCCCACCATGCATGTACTCCCCATCACCCATCCCCCTGATATAATTCTAGTTAGGTTATATATTAAGTGTTTACTATGGGTGTTTAAATCACAGCTGAGCCATGTAGTGGATGAGATTACTTTCCTGCAGAACTTTCTTTTCCCTAGAATTAGTAATCCTCTTGCATTTTTATTAGTTACTAGCTTAGTTTTCTCTCTACTTGTCATTAATTCAACCCAAATTCTCTAAGGACATTAACACATCATCTGTTTTATCGATTTCTTGACCTGCCCCTATCTGGATTGACTCTCCCTTATGCTTAATATCGTGCTGTCATCATGGGCTCTCCCCTACTGAGTCTCCTGTTTCCTGAGTCTTTTTCCCCTTGATTTATTACCTCATTCTGGTAGAGTGCTTGCAGTAAAAGATGTGCATGGAAAGTAGTTTGAGTGAATCGCATGTCTGAAAAATGTCTCTTCTCATACTTGATCGGGTGTGAAATTCCAGTTTGGAATTTATTTTCCTTTACAATTTTGAAGGCATTGTTACTTTTCACCTACCATCTAGTGCTGCTGTTAGAAGAGTCAAGCCATTCTGAGTCCTGATTCTTTTTTTTTTTTTCTTTTCTATTTGTTTTTTATTAACAAGCAAAATAATAATTAAAAAACAACAACAACAACCTTAAAGTTGGAACAGCAATGAGTCAAATTGCTGCTGAAGTTCCTGGATGTACCCAGGGTACATGCTCTCTCACTGCGAGGCAGAACCTAGGCACATGACTGTGCATTTAGGTATACATATGACCAAGAAAAGTCAGAGATGGAAACCACTGGAGAACAGAAAGCATTAAGAGCTTTTCATCAGGCAATCCCAAAGCGCTCTGCCCTTTTCCTCTTCTTTGCCTCTGTATCCTCTGTGGTTCCTGTTCCAGCTGAACTTGTAACAATCCCAAATCGCTCCTTCCTCTTTTTCAGTTTCTCATCATCTTCAGACTTTCTGGATATTGAAGAGACCTTCAAACCAAATCTTTGGGCTCTTTCCTTTAGTTTATCCAGGTTAACCATAGGTTTGACATCAGATGACAGACCTTTTGATGGAACTGAAGAAATCCCAAATCTTGCTGCCCAGGCAGCTTTCTTACTCTCCAAGCTCACAGGTACATTGAATCGTTCAGCTCTCTTCTGCATTCTCTCAGTCTGTGGTATCTCAGATGTAATTTTTACCACTTTCTTCTCTGCTGCCACATCAACAGTTTTCTCAGGGGGTTCTTCCTCTTTGACAGGCAGTTCTATGGGCTTTGGTTCTTCTTCCTCTGTTTCATCTCCCAGTACATCTTCATTTGCCTCCTCTTCAGCATGCTCTTCAAAATACGCCTGGAGCCGGTTGATGAGATCTTGTTTTATTCCCTTGGTCTCCAAACCACGAGCAAGACATTCCTGCTTTAGTTCAGCAAGCTTCAGTTTATGGAGCTCCACCGTCTCCGCCGCCATCTTGTTACCCCTCCTGAGTCCTGATTCTTTGTATGTGACTCTTTCTCCCTTCTGTCACTGGCGTTCTGAAATTTCAGGGTGGCATGCTTTGGTGAAGGTTTGTTTTCATGCAGTGCCAGGCTGTTGTTGAACCCTTTCAGAATGGACTCTGGTCCTTCACTTCTGGGAAACTTCCTTGAATTCGTTGTTAATGATTTCCTTCCTTTAGTTTTCTGGCTTTTCTTCCTGGAATTCCTGTTCAGATATTGGATCTCCTGGACTTATCTCTGTTTTTCTTATTTTTTCTATCCCTACCACCTCCTGTTTTCTTGACTTTTTGATCTCCTTTATGGAAGATTTCCTGTTGATTGTCTAAGTGTTCCTTTTTTTTTTTTTTAATTAGGACCTCATTCCATGGTTGCAGCATCTTATCTCTGAGAACATTAATATGCTTTGTTGAAGCTTTCATCTCCTGCGTGATTTTTTTTTCCCTTTTTGTTTTGCTTTTAGTCTTTCATGTTACAGACTTTCCTTAGCTGCCTGGCAATCATTGGTAGTCTGCTTATATTTACAGGTGGGATATTAAGAAGAATATGTGTTTGTAAGATGAACTGATTGAACTTTTTTTTTTTTTAAGATTTTATTTATTCATTTGAGAGAGAATGAGATAGAGAGAGCATGAGAGGGGGGAGGGTCAGAGAGAGAAGCAGACTCCCTGCCGAGCAGGGAGCCCGATGCGGGACTCGATCCTGGGACTCCAGGATCATGACCTGAGCCGAAGGCAGTCGCTTAACCAACTGAGCCACCCAGGCGCCCCTGATTGAACTTTTTTTGGCAAATCCCTAATGTCCACTACTTTTAGGACTTTCCTCTTGGCCTGGTCATGTTCGCTGGAGGAAACTTCCAGTTTCATGTCTGGAGGGTTTACCTTGAACTGCTGCTGGCCTTGTGGGAACTCAGTGAAGGAAGAGGGCTAGAGAGCTTCAGCATTCTAGTATGCCTAGGTTCACTTGTCTTCCAGCTCTCTGAGAAGGCCTCCTCCCCAGAAACCTACCCCCTCTAGAGAAAAAGCTTCCAACTTTTGCCAAGGCGGGGGAGGAGCAGTCTCAAGATCACATGGAGGTCTGGATATTGATGCACAATCTCTCTTTTTAAAAAAACATGTATTTTGACAAGATGAAATCAGAGAGGGAGATAAATCATAAGAGACTCTTAATCATAGGAAACAAACAGGGTTGCTGGAGGGGATGGGGGTAGGGGGATGGGGTACCTGGGTGATGGACATTAAGGAGGGCTCGTGATGTAATGAGCACTGAGTATTATGTAAGACTGATGAATCACTGACCTCTACTGCTGAAACTAATAATGCATTATATGTTAATTAATTGAATTTAAATAAATAAAATTTTAAAAATTGTTTGAAAATATATTAGTCTAGGGGTGCCTGGGTGGCTCAGTCAGTTAAGTGTCTGCTCAGGTCATGATCCCAGGGTCCCGGGATTGAGCCTGCTTCTCTCTCTGCCTCTCCCGCCCTCCTGTTCTGCTCTCTCTCACTTGCTCTCAAATAAATAAAATCTTAAAAAAAAAAAATAGTTGAAAATGGAAAATAACTTGGCAAAATAAAGAAGATACAGAGCAAAGAATGATGTCAGATAACTAGACCAAGATTTAAGGGATAGATTCTGGTTCTGATTACCTCCACTACTTCTTTCCAAGCCTCTAGTTTGTTATCTATGCAAGGGAGGGTTTAGATTCAGTTGATTCGGGCGCCTGGGTGGCTCAGTTGGTTGGGCGACTGCCTTCAGCTCAGGTCATGATGCTGGAGTCCCTGGATCGAGTCCTGCATCGGGCTCCCTGCTCGGCAGGGAGTCTGCTTCTCCCTCTGACCCTCCCCCCTCTCATGTGCTCTCTCTCATTCTCTCTCTCTCAGATAAATAAATAAAATCTTTAAAAAAAAAATAGATTCAGTTGATTCATCAATACTATCTCAGTCTCTATGCTTACCTGCTGGGTATTCCATTAGCTTAAAAAAAATGCAGGAATTTTTTCTGCCTCTGGTCAAATGGAGTTAAGTGCATGGATTTGGTCTCAAACCTGAAAATTAAATAAAACTCAAACATTGAAAGAGAGCAATCCCTAGGAGATGGGAAACAAATTAAGATGGCTTGCTTACTACTGCCTTGTGAGAGTTTCTGGGCAGTGGAACAGGGAGGAAACTGAAAGGTTGAAGGGTCTGAGCTAGGAGTTCAGAGAAGTTGAGGCAGCTCATGTTCATGAGACAGAATACCAGAATAAAGCTGCACAGAGAACCCAGGAGATCTGCAGAAGAGCCCTCTTGAGTACTCAGAATACTGGTCAGCACAAGAGTGTGAAAAAACTGAGGCCAGAGAAAGAACCATCAAAAAGGATTATAACTGCCTGGCATTACACAAGGCTGGGAATTGTTCCTACCAGCCAGATAAAAATTTCACAGAATAGGGGCACCTGAGTGGCTCAGTCGTTAAGCGTCTGCCTTCGGCTTAGGTCATGATCCCGGGATCGAGCCCCACATTGGGCTCCCTGCTCCGCGGGAGGCCTGCTTCTCCCTCTCCCACTCCCCCTGCTTGTGTTCCCTCTCGCTGTGTCTCTCTCTGTCAAATAGATAAAATCTTAAAAAAAAAATTTCACAGACTATTGGGTAGACCATTGTTTGAAAATGTACCAAGGATTTTGTTTTAATTAGGTATAGTGTAGACATGGAGACAACTGCCTTGAAAAAAGGTGATTACAGTTTCCAAGAGAAGGGAGCATGCCATGCCATTCAGAGTCACATGAAGAAACCCCAGAGTGGGTCAGGAGGCAGTAGGAGTGAGGGGCCTTTAACCTGTGGTTTCCATGGGGAAGGAATGGGCAAGGTAAGGTAGGCAAGTTTGAGTAAGCTTAGAATTGGTTCATTCAAATAAATTCAGAGGGTTCTTGGCTATAGGAGTGGTCTCTAGTTATCCATAACCTGGCCCTGACGTGACTTAGGACAGAGGAAATACTGGTTTGCTATGTGAGAATTAGGTAAAGGTGGTTGGAGTTACAGTTTGATTAGTAAGTTTGTATATGAAAGGCTCACTCTGCAAGTGAATTGTTTACTGTCTAGGAATTAACCAACTCTGGGAGGGCAGTCTCCAGGATTAGCAAGTCCCCAAGACACAAAGCATCATAAAAATAAATTTTTAAAACACTTAAAAAATTAACAAAATAAAAAAATAAATAAATAAATAAATAAAATAAGGTATCAAGGAAAGTCTTGCCTCATTAAGTGAGGAATAATTAGCTCTGGACTGAGCACTGCTCAGGACCCACATTAACAAATAATAAAAATGAGACGGGAAAGGATCAAACTGTTTCCAATTAGCTGTATCCTAGAGCAAAACTCAACAAGATTTATAGGAATATAAAAATACCAAGCACATTACAAGGTAAAATTCTGGCATCCAATCAGATTACCAGGCTTGCAAAGAGGCAGGAAAGCACAACCCATAATGAGAATAGTCAAAGCAGATCCAAAACGGACCCAATTGTTAGCATTAGCAGAGAAGGACATTAAACATTATTTTAACTATTTCCTTTTTCAAAAAGTTAAGAAGGGTGGTTCAGAGGGTTGAGCGTCTGACTCTTGATTTCCACTCAGATTTCAGGGTTGTGAGATCTAGCCCCACTCCCCCAACAGTTGGGCTCTGTGCTCAGCAGGGAGTCTGCTTGAGATTCTCTCTCTTCCTCTCCGTCTGCCCCTCCTCCACTTGCACACTCACTCCCTAAATAAATAAATAAATAAAATCTTTTAGAAAAAAGGAGAGGCATAGATGATTTAAAAAGACAGAGGAGGTGAGAGGAATGGGGATGGGAGGAGAAAGAAGGAAAAGGAGGAAAGGGGAGAAATTTCAAATTGAAGTTTGATGAACTTTGAAAACATGCTAAGTGAAAGAAACCAGACACAAAAGGCCATGTATGATTCCATTTATATGAAATGTTCACAATAGGCAAATTCACAGAGACAAAGCAGATTAGTGGTTGCCACAGACTGGGGAAGGGAGAATAAGGAGTGCCTACGTGATGGCAATGGGGTTTCTTTTATGGGGTAATGAAAACGTTCTGTAATTAGGATGGTTGCACAACAGGGAGAATATACTAAAAGCCACTGAATTGTACACTTTAAAAAGGTTAAAATGGTGGGATGCCTGGCTGGCTCAGTGGCTTTAGGGCGTGACTCTCGATCTCTATAAATTGTAAGTTTGAGCCCTAAGCTGGGGGTAGAGATTACCTAAAAATAAATCTAATAAAAAATGGTTAAAATGGGGAATTTTATATTATGTGGATTTTGCCTCAATAAAAAAAAGTTAAGCCAACAAGAGGAGATTTATGATGGATTCATAAATATTCTAAAAGAAGGCAGAAAAAGAGGAAGAGGGGAACAAAGAACAGATGGGGCAAATAGAAAATAAATAGCAAGGGGCGCCTGGGTGGCGCAGTCGTTAAGCGTCTGCCTTCGGCTCAGGTCATGATCCCAGGTCCTGGGATCGAGCCCCACATCGGGCTCTCTGCTCTGCAGGAAACCTGCTCCTCCCTCTCCCGCTCCTCCTGCCTGTTCCCTCTCTGGCTGTCTCTCTCTCTGTCAAATAAATAAAATCTTAAAAAAAAAAAAAAAAAGAAATAGCAAGATGACGGGCCATCAATAATGGCTTCTTGAGGGGTCCAAGCCCATGGTCCCGGCTGTGATGTAGGGGAGGCTGGTGGTGGTCGCTGTGGAAGTTTTGCACCAGTGCCCAGCAGAGGCAGCCTCTTGTAGGCAGAGCCCCCTGGGAGTGGTGGCTGGGTAGGGTAAGGAAGGAAGAATGAGCAAGGGGGAAAACAAAGGATGGAGGGGACATGCTGATGCTGGTGAAGTACCAACAGCTGCAGCTTCAGGAGCTGTGTGTATCTGGTTTGGAGATCTAGTCTGGTGGACCCCTTAAGGAAGGAAGATACAGAATTTAAACCTTGTCTCACAAGTGTATGGTAGAGCCAAAGAAGACAAACAACCAAGGGTCATCTGAAATTGTTATCAGTTCCCTAATAATCTCAGGACAAAGTTGGAGATCACTATTAAAGCATAAGACTTAGAGATGTTTGATATAAAGACTTGGGCTGAGTGTGTTGTGGAATGGGCTGCAAAGGACCCACTTGGCTTCCTTACAATGTTGTTTTGGCCCTTACTCCATTGTTTCTAACAAATGTCATACTGTCCGGGAAATTGGCCGAGATGATGGAGGGAAAAGGAGCAAAAGAAGAAGCAAAACTGTCAAGGAACTATTGCAAACGCTAAATGACTGAAAAAGGATTGAAGGAACGAACAGCTTCTTGCGCCCAGAGGAAAATTATTTGGAAAATTATGCAGCTTTGGAAGGACCCACTAAGGTTTCTTTTCTGGTTTTTATGACAGTAATTTGTAGTAAACGAAGTCTGAGCACATGGAAGAGTCATGTTAGTTGTGACTTCTACTGCAGCAACTTTTAGGCTCTGTGTAGAAGTCTGTTGATGGTTATTGTAAATTGGCATTTATTATGCTATAAATTCTTTATAACGGACTTAGTCATTTGCCATTTTGCAGTTTATGTACTGTAATGAAAACATCCTGTGGAGAATAATGACTATGTATTATGAACTCTATTCAAATAATGGCTTAGAATGGAGTTCTTTTCTGGACGAAGGGAATTAAGAATGTAAAAATCAGAACTATCTTGAGGTGAAAAATGTGCTTTGGCTTAAAAGGCATATAGTATACTAATTACATCTTTTATCATTATTGCTTATTTCTTGGAATAGAATCATTTCTGGCTTTCTCAAAGCCAAATATTAACCAATGACTATTTCTGTGTTCTGCATTTTTTCATTTTTTAGCCTTTGAGATAATTATCAGACATTCTGCATTTTTTTATTTTATTTATTTATTTGACAGAGAGAGAGAGACAACGAGAGAGGGAACACAAGCAGGGGGAGTGGGAGAGGGAGAAGCAGGCTTCCTGCCGAGCAGGGAGCCCGATGCGGGGCTCGATCCCAGGGCCCTGGGATCATGACCTGAGCCGAAGGCAGACGCTTAACGACTGAGCCACCCAGGTGCCCCAATTCTGCATTTTTTAAAATCTAATTTTATAAAGAATTCTTTTATTGACTATGTAGGATACCACCTACCGGGTATAACAAGTTTTGTACTTACGAACATGAGTAAAATAACACTATGACTTAAAGCTTGCAGTAAAGGGGCCCCTGGGTGGCTCAGTCGGTTAAACCTCTGACTCTGGGGTCCTGGGATTGAGCCCCACATGAGCTTCCCTGCTCAGTGGGGAGTCTGCTCCGTCTCCCTCTGCTCCTCCCCCTGCTTATGTGCCCTCTCTCTCTCTCAAATAAATAAATAAAATCTTAAAAAAAAAAATAAGGCTTGCAGTAAAAATGCAAACCTTGTGGTACTTTGGAACCAGGTTATTCTTTCTTGTGGTAAGTAGAAATGTGAATTAGTTAAAATGTCTTATCAGATAATTTGCTGATTATATAGATGCCACTTTTATGTTTTTTATTCCGTTCTTTTTTTCAGTTTATTTAGTAGTGATGTTCTATATTTTGATCAAACAGATTCATGGTGAAAATTAAAAATTCAAATTTCTTGTAAGTCATGTTTCGTAAGTGGTAAAGAAAGGTTTAACATTTGGAAAAACTTTGTTCATCGTACTAATAATTGGGTGAAAAAGGGAAGTTAGGTCAAAATGAAAATGTGTTAAAATTAGAAATAGGGGGCGCCTGGGTGGCTCAGTTGGTTGGGCGACTGCCTTCGGCTCAGGTCATGATCCTGGAGTCCTGGGATCGAGTCCCACATCGGGCTCCCTGCTCAGCGGGGAGTCTGCTTCTCCCTCTGACCCTCCCCGCTCTCATGCTCTCTCTCTCATTCTCTCTCTCTAATAAATAAATAAATAAATAAAATCTTAAAAAAAATAAAAAATAAAAAATAAATTAGAAATAGGGTGGGGGGATGGGTTAGCCTGGTGATGGGTATTAAAGAGGGCACGTATTGAACAGAGCACTGGGTGTTATACGCAAACAATGAATCATGGAACACTACATCAAAAACTAATGATGTATGTATGGTGACTAACATAACATAATAAAATTAAAAAAATTAGAAATAAAGAGCTAAAGTATATTTCCGTCAGTTAAGTAGTATAACTGGAACTTTTAGTATTAAACATGGCTTTTATAAATGCATAGTCCAATAATTTTATTCACTGTCAGTAATAGCTTCATAATGTTTTCCTCACCTCTGATAATGAATTTTAAATTACAAAAAATTATCTAACAGCTTTAATTTAAAAATGAAACTAGATATTGAAACAAATTTGAGGGGTGCCTCAGTGGCTCAGTTGGTTAAGCGTCTGCCTTGTGCCTTCAGCTCAGGTTGTGATCTCGGGGGCCTGGGATCGAGCTCTGCATCAGCTCCTTGCTCAGCGAGGAGCCTGCTTCTCCTTCTCCCTCTGCTTTCCACCCTCTGCTGGTGCTCTCTCACTCTAGCTCTCTCTCAAATAAATAAATAAAAAAAATCTTTTTTAAAAATTAAAAAAAAATAGGTCATTTTTTTGTCTTTATAAAAAAGTATCAAATTTCTTTTTTTTTTTTTAAGATTTTATTTATTTATTTATTTATTTGACAGAGAGATAGAGAGCACAAGTAGGCAGAGCGGCAGGCAGAGGGAAAGGGAGAAGCAGGCTCTCTGCTGAGCAGGGAGCCCAATGTGGGGCTTGATCCCAGGACCCTGGGATCATGACCTGAGCCGAAGGCAGCTGCTTAACCGACTGAGCCACCCAGGTGCCCCAAAAATAATGACCTATTAATAACCACACTAACCATATCAAGAATCACATTAAATGTAATTAATAATCACATTAACAGTCACATTTAATAATCACATTAATTATAAATGGTATAAACACTCCAATTTATTTTTTTAATTTTTTAAAAAGATTTTATTTATTTACTTGACAGAGAGACCACAAGCAGGGGGAACGGCAGGCAGAGGGAGAGGGAGAAGCAGGCTTCCCGCTGAGCAAGGAGCCCAATGTGGGGCTTGATCCCAGGACTCTCAGATAATACCTGAGCTGAAGGCAGACACTCAACCGACTGAACCACCCAGGCACCCCTAAACACTCCAATTTAAAAGCAGAGGTTGTCAAATTGAATTTTAAAAAGCGGGACCTGCTGGACACCGGGTGGCTCATCCAACTCTTGATTTTCGCTCAGGTCATGATCTAGGGGTTGTGAGATTGAGCACCACATTTGGTGCCACACTCAGTGGGGAGTCTGCTTGAGGTTCTCTCCCTTGGCCCCTCCCTCCAACTCTCTCTCTCTCTAAAATAAATAAATCTTTATTTTTTTTAAAGATTTTATTTATTCATTTGAGAGAGAAGAGACAGAGAGCACAAGCAGAGGGAGAGGGAGAAGCAGACTCCCTGCTGAGCTGGGAGCCGGACGTGGGGCTCGATCCCAGGACCTGGAGATCATGACCTGAGCTAAAGGCAGATGTTTAACCATCTGAGCCACCCAGGCACCCCAAATCTTTATTTTTTTTAAAAGATTTTGTTTATTTATTAGAGAGAGAGAGAGCACAAGCAGGGAAGAGGGAGAAGCAGACTCCCTGCTGAGCTGGGAGCCGGACGTGGGGCTCAATCCCAGGACCTGGAGATCATGACCTGAGCTAAAGGCAGATGTTTAACCATCTGAGCCACCCAGGCACCCCAAATCTTTATTTTTTTAAAAGATTTTGTTTATTTATTAGTGAGAGAGAGAGCACAAGCAGGGAAGAGGGAGAAGCAGACTCCTTGCAGAGCAGGGAACCCGATGCGGACTCAATCCCAGGACCCCAGGATCATGACCTGAGCCAAAGGCAGCCACTTAAGCAATGAGCCACCCAGGTGCCCCTAAATAAATCTTCAAAAAAAAAAAAAAGCAGAACCTGCAACTTCTTACTAGACACATCACTAGAGGCAAGGGAAACAAAAGCAAAAATGAACTATTAAGACTTCATCAAGATAAAAGCTTCTGCACAAGGAAAGAAACAATCAACAAAACTAAAAGGCAACCTACGGAATGGGAGAAGATATCTGCAAATGACATATCTGATAAAGGGTTAGTATCTAAAATCGATAAAGAACTTATTAGGAGCGCCTGGGTGGCTCAATCAGTTGAGCCTCAGACTCTTAGTCTCAGCAACCATCAAGATCTCAGTTTTGTGAAAGAGCCCAAATGTTCATCGACTGATGAATGGATAAAGAAGATATGGTGTTATATGTAAGTGATGAATCACTAAGTTCTACTCCTGAAACCAATATTACGCTATATTTTAACTAACTAGAATTTAAATAAAAATTTTAAAAAATTGAAAAGCAGAACCCACCTATATGCTACCTGTAAGAAACACACTTTAAAGACACAAAATAGGTTATAAAAGTGAAAAGATGGACAGAGATAATACCATTGGTAACAACTAATCAAAAGAAAGCTGCGTGCGGTAGCTATAGCTATATTAATATTAGACAAGTAGGTTTCAGAGCAAGAAATATTACCAGGGGGCTGCCTGGGTGCCTCAGTTGGTTAAGCGTCTGCCTTCGGCTCAGGCCATGATCCCAGGGTCCTGGGATCAAACCCCACATTGGGTTCCCTGCTCAGCGGGGAGTCTGCTTCTCCCTCTCCGTCTGCCCCTTCCCACCCCCATTTGTGCTCTCTCTTGCTCACTCTCAAAATAAATAAATAAAATCTTGAAAAAAAAAAAAGAAATATTACCAGGGATAATGGTCATTTCATAATGATGATAGGGTCAGTTAATCAAGGAGCCATATGAATCTTAAACATTTATCCGCCTAATAATAAAGCTTCAAAATACATGATGCAAAAAATGCAACTAGAAATAGACAAATACCTTTACAGTCAGGGGTTTCAGTTCCCCTCTCAAAAATCAATAGCTCAAGTAGACAGAAAACCAGCAAGGATATAGTAGTCAACTTGATTTTGATTAACACTTAATAGAACCACCCAACAATAGCAGAATTCTCAAGTGACATTCTTCTCAAGTGCACACAGAACATTTACCAAAATTCAAAAGGCTTCAAAGCCATACTATGTTGTCTGACCACAAAGAAATTAAATTAGAAATCATTAGCAGAAAGATCCTTGGAAAATCTCTAAATAATTTGGAAACAAAATAACACACTTCTAAGTAATCCATGGATCAAAGAAGAAACCAAAAGAGAAATTAATATTTTGAACTGACTTTTATTTTATTTATTTTTTGAAGATTTTATTTATTTATTTGAGAGAAAGCGCTGAGCACGGGCTCATGCTCAAACATGAGCAGGGGGAGGAGCAGAGGGAGAGGGAGGAGCAGAGGGAGAGGGAGAGGGAGAAGAAGTCTCCCCACGAGCAGGAAGCCTGATGGTAGGACCCTGGGATCATGACCTGAGCCGAAACTTAACCAACTGAGCCACCCAGGCGCCCCATGACCTGACTTTTAAATGGAAACACAACATATCAGAATTTGTGGGATGCCACTAAAACAGAACTTGGTGGGATGGGGGGACAGGACATTTATAGCAGTAAACATATATATTAGAAAAAAAAGAAAGGCCTCAGATCAATGATCTCACCTATATTAATACCAGATAAGAAAATTCATTTGAGAATCTAGAAAAAGGGGCACCTGGCTGGCTCAGTCAGTGGAGCACACGCCTCTTGATCTTGGGGTTGTGAGTTTGAGCCCCACATTGGGTGTAGAGATTACTTACAAAAAATAAAAAATAAATTAAAAAAAAGAAGAGCCAATGAAACCTAAAGTAAGCAGAAGAAAGAGATCAAAGTGCGTATCAATGAAATAGGAAACAGAAAACCATAGAGAAAATCAGGATCATAAAATTGATAAACCTCTAGCCAGACTGATCAGGAAAAAAAAAAAAAAAGACACAATTACCAGTCTCAGGAATGAGAGAGGTGACTACTACCAATTCCACAGATATTGAAAGGGAATATCATGAAAAATTTTATGCCAACAAATTCAACAACTCAGATGAATGGACAAATTCCTTAGAAGATCCAAAATACCAATACGTACTCAAGAAATACTAACCTGAAACTAACCTGAATAGTCCTATACCTATTAAGGAAACTGGAATTGTAGTTGAGAACCATCTACAAAGAGAACTCCAGGCCCATGTGCCTTCACTGAGAAAGTTTACCAAATATTTAAGGAAGAAATAATATCAATTCTCCTAAACTCTTCATAAAAAATTGAAGAGAAGGGAATAACTTCTCAACTCATTCTATGAGACCAGCATTACCCTGATAAGCGAAACCAGGCAGGCAAAGATATTATAAGAAAAGAAAACCATAATGAGATACTACTATCCAAAAGAAAAGGAAATATATGTTCATGTAAAACCTTGTACATGAATATTCATAGCAGCTGTATTTTAATAGCTAAACACTGGAAACAGCCCAAATGTCCATTGACAGGTGAATAAATGGTGGTACATCCAACCAATAAAATACGACTCAACAATTAAGAGGAACTACTGATATATGCCACATCGTGGGAGTCTCAAAATAATTATGCTGAGTGAAAGAAATATAAAAGAGTACACCCCGTATTCTTCCATATATCTAAACGTCCATATATCTAAAACTATAGAGGCGCCTAACTAGCTCAGTTGGAAGAGTGTGTGACTCTTGATCTCAGGGTCGTGAGTTCAAGCCCCACATTAGGCGTAGAGATTACCAAAAGAATAAATAAACTAAAAAAAAAAGCAACAAAACCCTCTAGAAAATGCAAACTAATCTATAAGGAGAGCAAGCAGGTCAAAGACCCCTGCTTGGAAGGGAGTGGGCAGAGAGGGGTAGGAAGGATGCATTATCAAGGGGCACACGGAAACTTCTGGAAATGACAGATATCTTTACTGTCTTGATTGTGGTGGTGGTTTCATGGCAGTCAGAATGTACCATATTGTACACTTTAAATTGTAACAGTTGTTGAGGCACCTGGCTGGCTCAGTTGGTTAAGTGTCTTGACTCTTGGTTTCTGCTCAGGTCATGATCTCATGGGTCGTGAGATTGAGATTGAGCCCCCTTTGGGCTTTGCACTCAGAGGGGCATCTGCTTGAAGATTCTCTCCCTCTGCCTCTCCTCCCACGTGCGCACACATGCAAGCACACACAAGCACCCACACGTGTTCTCTCTCTCTAAAAAATTTGAAATAAATAAATAAATCTAAAAAAAATTTTGTAACACTTGTTATGTTCACTTTATTATTTCAGTTGTACTACAGTGAAAGATTATACAATTCTGGGGGTGCCTGGGTGACTCAGTTGGTTAAGCGCCTGACTCTTGATTTCGGCTCAGGTCATGATCTCAGGGTCGTGAGATTGAGCCCAAAGTGGAGTTCCACGCTCAGCTCCAAGTCTGACTGAGATTCTCTCTCTCTCTCCCTCTGCCCCCCCCACTCTCTCTCTCTTGAAATAAATAAATCTTATTTTTTAAAGATTTTATTTATTTATTTGACAGAGAGAGACACAGCGAGAGAGGAAACACATGCGGGGGGAGTGGGAGAGAGAGAAGCAGGCTTCCCGCTGAGCAGGGAGCCCGGTGAGGGGCTCGATCCCAGGACCCTGGGATCATGACCTGAGCCGAAGGCAAACACTTAACGACTGAGCCACCCAGGTGCCCCGAAATAAATAAATCTTTTTTTAAAAAAAATAAAGAAATAGGGACGCCTGGGTGGTTCAGTCAGTTAAGTGGCTGCCTCCGTTCAGGTCATGGTCCCAGGGTCTTGGGATCGAGTCCCGCATCGGGCTCCTTGCTCAGAGGGGAGCCTGCCTCTACCTCTGCCTGCCGCTCTCCCTGCTTGTGCTCTCTCTCTCTCTGACAAATAAATACATAAAGTCTTTTTTAAAAAAAATTTAAAAAATAGGGGCGCCTGGGTGGCTCAGTCGTTAAGCGTCTGCCTTCGGCTCAGGTCATGATCCCAAGGTCCTGGGATCGAGCCCCGCATTGGGCTCCCCACTTGGCGGGAGGCCTGCTTCTCTCTCTCCCGGAAGCCTGCTTCTCCCACTCCCACACCCCAGCTTGTGTTCCTGCTCTTGCTAACTCTCTCTCTCTATCAAATAAATAAATAAAATCTTTAAAAAAAATTAAAAAGATAAAAACACAATTTTTAAAAATTAAAATTGAAGTATACAGTTGGGAAAGGAAATACTGGTTTTTGTTGATGATCGGCAACTATCTCTAAGAGGAAGAAGTTTGTTTTCCTTTCCCTCCAGAACCTAGAGAAAAACCTCTGTGCTGGGTTGATATCAACCACTGGTATCAGCTGCCAGAGATTTTGGATTTTCAAGACGAAGACTCAGCAGAGGCTGACATTTGCTGTAAACTCATATTGAAAGCACCTTATCTGGGCTCAAATATTCTCCCTTCTGGGACAGAAAAGAAGTCGCCAAGTGTTGGTCCCAGAGGTCCTGTGGATCACAGGTATCTTTCCTACACATCTCCCTTCAGTGCACTGAACATCCTGGCAAGGCGGGTTTAGGCTTGAGGAGGCTGATGCCCAGAGAGGTGAAGGTACATGCAGTTGGCTGGGTTTCATTCAGTCTGATGAGTACTTCCGAACCCACTTCCCATCTGTCCCTTTCAATCCTGGAAGGGGGCAAGGCCTGGGTCCTCGCTGCTCCCCTCCCCACCCATTTTGCACACGAAAAAACAGGTCCAGGGAGGTCCTGATTGGTCTTGTGCTAGGGGGAGTGGGCTGAGGGTCTTTCCCACTGCAGGACACCTGCCATCAGAGCCCTGTGATGGTCTCCTGTGTCGAATGGTGTCTTTGGCAGGGGCTTGCTCAAGAATTCCAGTGAATCCCCAGCCCTCAGGATGGCTGTAGCATCACAGACAAAGGCCTCCTGGCTCACATCCCATCTCCTCCAGTTTCTAGCTCTTTACCTTAGACAGATCACTTAACCTCTCCCTGTTTCAGCTACTCACCTATAAGGGAGAAGAGAATTAAAGGAGAGTAAAGCCATCAGAACAGTACCTAGCCCACTGAAAAGCTACAGGAGTACTCTCCAAATAAATAACGGGCTTCAGCTCTGCCTAGTTCTGAAGGTTTGGGCTCCTGCCATTCCATCCAGGGGGCCCTGGGTGGGGGCCCCACTGACGCTGAAGAGTGCCTGCCCTGTGGGCTCCCCCCGCCCAACAGCAGGCACTTTCCAGACCTTGTCATGCTCTCTCCAGCAGGATAAGGGGAGGATTGGTGTACTAGTTCCCAAGATGAAGGAACAGGCCCCGAGAGGACACTGCCAGTGGGTGACAGGGCTGCGACCAGGCCACGCCTACCTGCCTCCAAGACGGGCCTGGGCCAGGCCCACCTGCTGCCTCTCGGGTCTGGAACTCAGGCTGGAGGCTACCTGGCGGGGGCTCTCTGCCCACCAGGCTTCACGGCACAAGCCCCCTCCTCCCGGAGTGTCCCTGCTTGTAGAGTAGCCGGTGGCCGCGAGGCCCTGACAGGAGGGCCTGTGAAGGGGCTGTGGACACCTGCCTGGCAACAAGGCCAACCCTCTTCTCTTGAGCGGGTTTATGCTTGAGCTCAACTATTGCATCGCGTGCCTCCGTCTGAGAGGCGGGGAGATTGAGACCAGCTGCTGCCGCCTGAATTCTCCCAGAGCTCGCCGGGTGACACCCCGCTCAGGCTGTCACACCATTCTGGTAGGAGTCTCTCCCAGCAGCGACATTCAAGGTTTGTGGGCTGGATTGGGGCCAGTGGTGGGCAGGGAGTGAGGGGAGCAGGAGGGCTGGAGGAGCAGGAGGGCTGGGGGGAGCAAGAGGGCTGGGGGGAGCAGAGAGGTAGGCATTTCTCCAGCAAAGAATCACAGGAGAACACTACTTCTTGCCTGTGATGGACTTAACAGCCTGACCAGTGCAAGGCTGGTTTCCCCATCTTTCTCCTCTCTGCCGGCCTCTTTCATCACCCACCCTGCTTTGCCTTGCTCCAGGGAGCCTGAGCCCCTTGCTCCGGAGTGAGGGCACCGGAGACACTTCTGTGGCTCCCAAGCCAATGGTCAGGCCCATGTCTTTAAAACAAGGACGACCGAGAGGGTCAGGACCCCAGGATGGTGGGTTGAGAGCTGGAAGGAACTATGGAGAGCCAGCCCTATTTAATACAGAGGAAAAAGGAGAGACCCAAGGCCGGGAGAGAGGAGGCCATGGCCAGGTCCCAACAGCAAGTCAGGAGCAGAGAGCTGGGCTGAACCTGGTGTTATTCACACCCTTCCCACCACATCCAGATAAGGGTTCCTCCAAAAGCAGCCAGGCTGGCGGGGGCCTGCCCTCGGGGTGGGCAGGCAGCAGCCGAGAGGGAGCTCTTTTCCTCCCCACCTCCTGCCTGGTCCTGGAACCCAGCACCATGCCGTCCTCACCCTTCTTGACCATCTCCTTTCTGGCCCAAGAGGCTGTTGTATATCTGGCCAGGCTGGAATCCGTGCTGACTCATGGTCCCCTGTGGGCCCAAATGTGGAGGAAGGTCAGCTGGTGGGCCTGAGTACGTAGGCCCAGGGGTGAGCTCCATCTTCTCTTTGGCCCAGCGGGCTTCTCTCTGCCACCAGGTCTCTCCTCATCCATGAGGATCCCCACTGCCCCAGACCTGACCTGGCTCTGCATGGGAGACTTAGGCTGCTGGCTTCCCCACTCTGGGCCTCAGTTTCCCGCCCCCGGACATCTTTAAGTCCCTTCCTTGTCTTTGCCCTGCCCAACACCTAGTTGGGCTGTACTCCAGCTCTCCACACAAGGCTGGGGTGGGAGGGGCAACCATGACTTTAGGCTTCTGATCTGGAGCCTGCCCTGATGGTCCTTAGGGGGATGGGAGATAGCCCCCTGCTGGGTACAGGCTACCCCTGGGGCAGCCCTAGGAATGCTCCACCCCCGACTACCCGCTGCTGGATGTGCCCACCTCCACCTCCTGCATGCTTTTTTGGGGTCCACCAGAGGGAAGGACTGTGCACGTGGGCCTTCAGGGCCTGGAGGGAACACACAAGCTCTTTGTCTCTGGTCGGGGGTATCTCCTAACCCCGTGGAGTTGCCCAATAAGTACAGGGAGCCTGGGGGGGGGGGTACTAGGGGTGGTGGGCAGCACTTGCTCTGTGGGCGATGAACCTTGCCTCCTGTCAGCACAGTCTTGTCCCCAGTCCAAGGGGTCCTGGGCTCAGGCACAAGATTACTGTGGGGCTCCATTCTGAGCTTTGCCCCTCTGTGGCCTCCCAACCTACTCCTCTCCAAGCCCCACCCAGATGTGAAGGTCAGGTTCCTGGCAGCCTCCTCTAACTCCCCAGCCCACAGGTGGACCCAACCCCACACCTTGGTGTCTGACCAGGGAGCACCTGGGGGATGTCAGTGTGAGCTTGGTCCCTCCCTTCCAGGTCGACAGCATCCTTGAATCTTTGACCACCCCTCCTCCCCACCCCAAAAGCAGGGCTGGCGCTCAGTGGCCCTGAGGTCCACGGTGCAGAAAGGCTGAGGCAGAGCAGGACATCACCGTTTACTGTGGGATCGGCACAGCAGGTGCCGGGCGCTTCCTGCCGAGGGAAGCCTGACAGTCCATCCTGGGTTGACCATCTGGACTCTGGTGAACCCCTTCTCCTTCCATCCCCTTCATCCCAGGCTGCACATTTACACTGGATTTCTGGGGGCCTGGAGGGCCTCCATCATCCCCCATGCCATGTGCCTAGGAGCATCGGCACTCAGGCAGGAGCCAGGGTGGGTGGCGGGTCACCTCGTGCAGCAGGCCTGGGGCTCAGACCCTGGCCCAGCGGCTGCAGAGCCCCAGGTGGATGCAGCAGAGGTGGCCCCAGCCACGCCGCCCTCAGGCTCAAGGTCCAGGCCCTCGTAGATGGTGGGGAGTGAGGTGCGCTGGCTGAGCCGCCGGCGCAGGCCGACCAGCAGGGGCTGGGGCAGGGAGGTCACGTCCACATTGTTGCCCAGGTCCACCCAGACCAGCGCGGGGAACTTGGCAGAGTCCTTGACGGCCTCAGTGAGCTCGCGAGCAGTGGCCCTCGTCAGCCTGTTGCCGTTGAGCAGGAGCTGGGTGAGGTGGGGCAGCGTCCAGAGGCTGGGCAGCATCAGGCGCAGCAGCTCGTCGCTCAGCCCCGTGAAGCTCAGGTCCAGCACCGTGAGCCCGGCTCCCTGGCTTCCCAGGTAGCGCATGATGTGCCGCACATCCCTCGTGGACAGCAGAATCCCCGAAAGGTTCACGGTCTCCCCCGCCAGCTGAGTCATCTGGAGGCTGCTCTCGAGGCTGTGGGAAGGTGGCAGGCAAGGATGGACTGAGCAAGGGTCCATGGCCCAGGCAGGTCCCCACTGGCTGCAGATAGTGACCCGTCAGGGCAGCCCGCGGTAGTAGCGGGACCCAGGCCCTACAGTCAGGCCATGCTACTTTCTAGATGGGTGGCCATGGGCAATTCTTGGAATCCCTCTGAGCCTCATTTTCTCCTTTGGTGAAAAGGGGACCTGGCTGTTGTGAGGAATAACATGTGTTAAGCTTCCCCGAGCCATTATTATAAAAACCTACTGCATGCCTGCGTGGCTACACCTGTTACATCTAGAGTAAGAATGATTATCCCATTCTGCTGAGGAGCAAATGACGCTCAGAGAGGTGACAGGACTCTTGCATGGTCCCACACCGCTAAGAGGGAAGCCAGGTGCTCTGACTCCTGAGCCCACACCTCCTCCAAGGTTGACCCTTTGTGGGTACAGATAGATGTTCCTATGAGGGTGACACGGTATCAGGCTGGTCCCCCCGGCTTTGGGGGCTAGAGAGGGGACAGGCCCAGAGTAGCAAGAGGGGAGGTGTTGGGAGGTGTAGGGGTGGGCTGTTGGGAGGTGAAGGGCCCCCTGTGTTCTAAGCTGGAAAGGAAGTTTAGAGACCAAGAAGGGACCCCCACCACCCCTGGAGCCCCCTCTAGGTCTCTCCTGTCATTTGAACATGGCCGTACTATGCATATAGGCAGTGTGACCACCTCCAGGGCCCCAGCCACTGTGGCAGGGAACAACCCCATGGGCTCTGGGCTCATCGAGAACCACCAGGCTCAAAGGATGGGGAAGCAAGTAGAGGAGAGCTCTGGGGCTGTGGTTCTGGGTCCCTGGACCTGGTTATCTGCAGCCAGTCCCCGGGCTGTCTGGCCGCGGAGCTGTGATGGAGTGACTGGGAGGGGGACCCCATGGCAGAGCAAGCTCTCAGGCTGGCTGTGGAGGCCTTGGCTTCAGACAGCCTGGCAAAGGCTTTTCAAAGAGCTGTAGGAAAATCAGGGCAGGGTGTGGCCTTGGGCAAGCCACTTTGCCTCTCCCAACCTCAGTTTCCTTTCCTGTAAAACTGGAATCATGTCCCAGAATCTGTCTCCCTCCATAGCGTGTTGTGAGGATTCAGCAGACGTCTGCTGAGGTCATCTTGGCCCGGATCAGGACCAGGCCCTGTGATAGGCCAGGGATTGAGGGGCGAGCAAACAGCAGGAGGCAGGTCACACAGAGGGTGCAACTTGGCTTGGGGAGCATTCCAGGGCTGTGGTGCAGACAAGAGTGAGGGGCTCACAGGGTAGGGTTTCAGGCACCAGCCTCTTGCTGAGCTACCTCTCCATGCCAGCCTAGGAAGGGACCCTCAGGGGCCACGAGGTGGGGTTGTGGCTATAGGCTCCCCTTACCAGCTCTGGGTCTTCCTCCGGGGCAGGCTGGACCCCCGCTGCCGCTTGGAGTGAGGGGTGAGGTGGTAGATTAGCTGCCGGCAGATCTTATCCGAGGACTTCCAGAGCTCATAGTCCTGTTGAGGGGCGGCGTTGTCAGGGTGAGGCTGAGCCCCTCCCATCCCCCTCTGGGCCTTGGGGATCCAAGTGTGTGGCCCAGCACATGATTCATCATGGATCACTGAACTGCCCACTAGCCTCCCCCTCTCACCCCCCACCCTGGCTGTAGCCTGGCACAGAGCCAGGGGAGGCTGCCCGCTGGTAACTGGACAGGCTGGTCTGAGGCCCGCAGTGCTCGGCGGGAGGAGGCCTAGACAATGGGCCCTTGTTCCCTGTCCTCAGGCCCAAGGCCAGTGTCCCGGGCTATCAGCGGGCTCCCTGCCCACCCTCAGCGCTCCCCGGGGACTCGCCACAAGGGGAGGCAGAACCAGGCCCCTCCAGGGAACCCTGCTCCACTGACGCCACCCCCAGGGAATAGAAACAAGCCAGGTCAGCATGCTCTTCTTCCTCTCACTCTCCAAGCTAGACTGCCCATAGGGCCTGGGTCTGGGCTGCCAGATCTGGGAGGGTTCATGCATTACAGCACTGCGACCTGGCTCTCTCCTGGGCCTAAGCGGGCCCTCGTAGAGACCTAGCTCGGATGGAAAAACAGGGATGTTCTGCTTTCCACAAAGCTGGCCCTGTGCAACCTCCGCTACCCAGCACATTCTTTGCCCTGTTCCTCTGTTAACAGTGCGTACGCACAGTGGCAACAAGCCCTGGCAGTCACTGGGTGGCTCTAGGCTAGCCTCAGGATCCTCGGTGATGTCTGCATATAAGTGTCGGAGTTCGGGGCTGGCCGGGCCCATAGTGGGCACCACTGTTTCACGCAGGGACTCACTGTGACAAAGGGCTGGGGGCTGGGGGCTGGGGGCTGTGTCAGGAGCACAGCACCTTCAATGTTCATGGCAGGATGTCTGCAGGTGCCACCAGAGTGGAGTTTGGAGCAGATGTGGTGGCTTGGGAGGGGCGGAGCGGGGGGAATGGAGGCCCCAGGTGACAGACGCCAATTCAACATGAGGAGGGATTTGTTGGTGGCTCGCACTGCTATGGGAAGCAGTGAGCACTTGTCCCCAAGTGTATCCATACAGGATGGGGACATGCGGACAGGGTTTCCAGCTGAGGGCGGCTCTCTTCTGGCCCCAGGAACTCAGAGGCTGGGAGTTTGGTTCCGTCAGCAGATTTGTCAGAACATTCTATGTCCCGCAGGGTCCCTGTATGACTTCCTGCCTGGATCCTGGGTCCTGGCGCAGAGGAAGCAGGTCTACCCAACACAAGACTTTTCAGGTGTAGGAAAGCACAGCTCACACGTGTTCCTAGTACACTGAAGCTGACGTCGGGTCCCAGTGAGGGACATTGATCTGCTTAAGGCCTCGAAGCAAGCCGGATGAGAATGAGGCTCCTAGCTCCCAGCCCTGGGCGCTCCTGGTCCCTGTCAGCTGCACTGCCCAGCCTGAGGTCCATGTCTACTGGCCTCACCGTCTTGGGGCACTGCACCTCCCGGGCCAGGTTCACAAGCAGGTCATGGGAGATGGGGTCCACCAGATTGAGGAAGGCCACATTCCTGTAGAGGATGTCAGTGAGGAGGGTCCCCTCGAGGCCCAGGTCCTGTGGGTGGTGAGGAGAGTTGAGTGAGCCAGGAGTTGGGCTCTCCCTTCTCCAGGCCCCCATCCAAGCCAGCCCCTCACGTCTGTTCCCCTCTCTCTGTCTCCCTCCCGGATGCTTCCAGGCGGCAATGGGCCAACTGTCCAGAGGCAAGTGGACCCTTTGGATGAGGAGAGTGTCAGTGCATCGGGGGCTTCAGGGAGGTGATAAGTAGGTTCCCAAACCCTTAGACTGGTTCCCCGGAGGCAAAACATGGTACTGTGACACCTGCCTCCGCTGGGGTTGGGCTTATCTGGAGGGTTCTTTGGGGGGCTCCTCCGATGACCCCTCCAATGCTGCTGTCCTCCAGCATTCCTTCGGGGCCATTTGCCTCTCTTCCATTTATTCCTGAGCTCTCCCGAGTTCTGGCCACCATCTGTTTGCTGACAGGTCCGGGCCCCTTTTGTAGGCATGGGCCCCTTTCTCAGCTCAGATGTCCCAAAGGCAGCTTAGACTGGGTATGTTCACCTCCTGCCATGAAGCGCGTCTCACCTCCTGTGCCCCATAGTAAAGGGCATCGCCATCCCCATCTTCCCAGCACTCAGGCAGGGGCCCAGAACCACCCTGCACTCTTCCCTCACCCATCTCTGCCCAGCTCTCCCTCCCCACTGCTCCAGGAGTTTCAGGCCTCTCACCCTAACAGCCTCCTCCCGGTCCTGTCGACCTCCCAACACCCATCTATTCCCACCCTTGGGCTGCCAGAGCCAGCTCCAGGAAACACACACCTAAACTTGACCCTTAACCCCTTTGGTGGAGACCAAATGCTCTCATTGTGTAACACTAGAGACTCATGAGCGGCCTGGCATTCCCACCCTCCCCAGCCCACCAGCCTCTTTCTCCAGCCTCCAGGTCTCCCACCCCTCACAGAGACCTCACCATTGGGCCCCTGGCCTGCCCTTCAGTCCTTGGGCTTCTCCTCCTGTTATTCCCACAGGCCTGGTGTGGCACTGAACACCCTTTTAGAGATTATACTGACAAGCTGATGGGGCAGGCACAGCCAGGAGGGGCCTCCAGACCCCTGGGCCCTCCCCAAGCCAGAGAGTGACGCGGTCTGTGCGCAAGCCCCCTGTGTACAGGAAGATAGGCCAAGCGGGAATGCCCAAGGGCCATAACTGCAGAGTCCCTGTGGCTTGTGGGGCAGGACAGCCCCCTCTTTGGTTGGGAATCCTGACCTCTGAGACACAAGGGGGCAACATAGCTGGTTTCCCAGCTAAAAAAAAAAAAAAAAAAAAAAAAGTCCCACTGGTGCTTGGGCTCCAGATGCCATCCCAGACAAAGATCTGTACCTCTGGATGGTCTAGCTGATTTGGTGCTGCTTTGCTGTTTGCATTTTAAACACCATTCAAGTTACAAATGCCAGCTAGGGAGGATCCAGAAGAGAGGGCTAGCTGGTGAGCCTGGGCTGACCCAGACAGGGCCCCAGACACAGTCAGCCTTCTGCTGGTCTGGACAGCTCCTCTTAAAGGGCCAGCCCCACCTTTCCAGCCCTGTCAGCCTAGAGAAAGGAAACCCAGTGCAGCAGGGAGCGGGGCTGGGAGACTAGAGGTTGGGCTCCGGCCTCCGCTGCCCCCCAGTCTGCTCTGTGGTCATAGGCTCACCACTGTTCTCCAAGCCTCAGTTTCCCTTCTCTAATCATCCACCTGCAGGCCAAACACCTGCGTGGCTGATTTCAGATTCCTGGACGGGGCAGGTTGTGGTGGCAGCTGCTGTGGGTGATGGGGACATGGCCAGAGAGGGAAGTGGCTTGCCCAGTGGTGATGCTGGGACCAGAACCCATGTCTCCTAGGGCACCCCGGGCTGGCTCCGGTACCTGGTGTGTGTGAGACCAGAGGCGCACTGCCCCCCCACCCCACCCCAGTCCAGATGTGGTGTTGTGAGGTACAGATGCCAGGTGTATGTACTCAGTGGGTGTGATTTGCCTGTTAGGAGGATGGGTGATGTGAGTTGTAGCTGCTATAGGCTCATGGTGGGTCGCACTGGCTGACCAGCTGGGCTGTCACTTCCCAGGGTCCTCTCTCCAGGCTCCTGTGCAGTGCCTCCCTTCAACCTGGAGGAGCCAGGATCTGTCCCCTTCCCCTTGCCCTGCAGTATAAGATCTCGTCCCCCTCCCACCGCTCCCTTGCCGCTCCTCCCTTCTCCCGCCAAGGCCTGAATCTGGGTCCTTAGCTCCAGGCTTGGGGCACCCTCAACACACACAACTGACCTCTCAAACCCCAGAGAGGTGGACACCGTCGCGGCCCCCTCCTCCGCACTCACAGCCCCCACCCCACCCCGCAGCCTCGCGGGCCTCCGCTCTAGCCGATTGCTTTCTGTCCCTAGCCCTCTCGCCCAGACAAGCCCCTTCAGCCAGTCGTGCCCTCCCCTCGGAACCCTGCCGGCCCGCGCGCCCGTCCGGGGCCAGCCCTGCCTCCCGCGCCCCGGGCCAGCTCCGCAGCACCTCCCGGCCCCTTCCAGGCCCGCAGCCCGCGGCTCCCGGCCCCTCCCCGGCCTCCAGCCCCGGGCCGGCCCGCTCCTTCTCTCGCCTGGCGCAGGAGGCGCAGCAGCTGCCGGGCGCGCTCGGGCCGCCGCTCGCGGAGCGTGGACTGGATCTCGCGGAGCCAGCGCACCCGGCGCTCATAGGGCGCGGGCCCGCACCCCGCCGCCGCCCGGGCTTCCGAGCCCGCCTCGGCTCCGGTCCGCCGGCCCAGCCGCGCCCCCATGGTCGCTGAGCTGCGGGCGCGGAGCTGGAAGGGAGTCCCGGCCGTCTGCGCCCCGCCCCCGGCCCCGCCCCGCCCCGGCCGGGGCTGCACCGGTGGGGGGCGCGGGATCTGGGGGTGCGCGCCCGGGCGGGGCCGCCGCGGTGGAAGGGGGCGTCCTGCTGGGGGCCCCGGAGCTCCCAAACACTCGGTTCGGGAGGTCTCCCTAGTAGAGGCCCCGGCCCGCGCTAGACCGGGCTCTGGAGCTCTGTCTCCAGGGCCTGGAGCCGTTGGGGGAGACGCTGAGCCAGGGCCGGACGAGGTGGCGCTTGGCCATGGCCTCTGGCTGGCTGACAGTGGAACAGTGGCTTTGGTGGTGCAAAAGAGCACTGGACTCGGAGTCAGGCCGGGCGTGTGGGGATTCTGGTGCCAGCCTTAGGCAGTGACATCACCTGCCTTCAGGACTTTCCCGGGCAGTGGGCAATTAATTGTAGTATGACCCGTCCACCTGCATAGACGTTCCTGCTTGACAAATATTTACTGCCCCTCCCTGCCTGGCTGGGGGCAGGCTGGGGCAGCCTAGGTGGTTCGGGCTCCCTCTGACCCAGGCCTGGCAGATTTTTGGGATGAAGAGTGCTGGTTAACCCTAGGGCTAGCTCTGGGCAGGCTGGCTAGCAGGTCAGTTGCACCTGTCCCAGGCTTCCTTCTTCCAGCTTGACAGGGGTGGGGAGGCAGTGTGAGGAGGGGGAGCCCTGGCTCCTCCAGGGATCAAGTTTGAGCTAGGGACCCACCGCAGCTCTAGGGGCCTACTTGGGGGCCTGCTGTCCCCTGCAGGCCCCCCTCCCAGCTCTGGGCCCTCACATTCCCTGGGTAGGGGACACTTGGAGCACTAGGCTCCAGATCCCCAACTCCCACAGCAAAGAGGGTGTGTCCAGCCTATGAGGACAGTGGGCCTGGGCACCAGTGCAGGAGGGGTGAGCACAGACAGGGTGTGTGGGGGGCAAGGGGTGGCCATCTGAGGGCACATGGTAAGTGAGGGCAGATGCAGGTTCCTCTTTTGGATTAAGTATTGCCCTCCAGGAGTGTGTCTGGGGACAGGGTGCTGGGCACTGTGGTCCCCCAGGGCTGAGCCCCTGATTTAAGACAGAGGACAGCTTAGTGTCCTTGTCACTTGACCATCCACTGAACGCTGACCCCTGTTGTTGCCTGCTTGGACACCCCCATTGGGACTCCTGGGGCCTTTCTATCCTGGGCCCCCTTCTCCCCTGCCATCCGCCAGCTGGACCTAGCAGCCTCCACTACCCCCCTCTGTAGTCAGCATTGTCCTGGGGCCACCTTGGCACCACAGGTTTCCTTCCTGGCAAACCTGCATGACCACTTGGCTTGCCTTCCTCCAGGGCCCAGGCGCTGTCGCTGACCTGACGTGGTGGTGACGGGACCAGAGACTTACGCAGCAGCCCCTTGCCCCAGGGACCTCTCAGACCCCTGTCCAGAGCTGGCAGCCTGGTAAGAACCCCCCCTCTCTCCTCTACATCTCAGGGCTGGAGCCAAAACTGGGCTGTCTCCCAAATCCTGACCATATCCTTCCAGAGGCCGAGCCAGGCTTGGACATTGTCCCCTCAAACATGAGAAGGCCGAGGTGGGGGTCCGGGGGGTGGGGAGGAAGAAGGGTCGAGCTTGGTTGTCACGGAGGGGGCAACCCAGACAGTGGCATGCAGGGGTGCTCAGAGTTGTAGTCCTGTGGACAGCAGAGAACTACTCCCCAGCCCCACACCCCTCAGGTCCTACCCCACCCTCTGTGTTCTTGGCTGAGAGATTCCTGGAGGACATTTTCCCAGAAAAAGAGGGAGGTGGCGTCTGGGCCTGGATCCCTGGATGGGCCTCCCTCTGCCTCCTGTGGGGGTGGTTAGGTTGAGTTGGCTCTCAGGGAGTGTTTCAGGCCTAACCTGAATTGGGTAGGAGGCCCCAGAGACAGAGCTGTGCCCTCAGGAGTGGGGGGCATCATTCCTCCTTACTAGTCTCCGTGTATATTTAAGTAAAGGCCACTGGCCTCTCTCCCTGAAGTTGCCTTGCTCTGTAGATCTGTGTTTGTGGAGACCCTCTTTGGTGGATGGGTTGGGGGTGGAGGGGGCAGCATGTGCTCTGATTGCCCCCCCAGCCGCTGGGGCTGATAGGGTTCAGCGGCTTGTATCAGGCCCCTGGACAGCCAGTGAGGGGGGAAGTTGGGGAGCCAGAGAGTCAGGTGCGAGGGACACAGCTGGACCCCAGGCCTTGCTGGGGACACATCCTGGGCCCCAGGTGGGGCCTGCCAGGAGACAAGCAGCAGTGCCAGTCACATCTTTGGCTTCCCACGCTCTTGGCCACCCCATGTGGTGACAGGGAGCTGGAGTGACAGGGAACCAAGGTCCAGATGACCCAGAAGAAGGGGAGAAGGGTGTGGCTGTGGCTGGAACTGGACCTGCCCCACCTTTGGGCCTCTTCTCTATCCACCCAGTGGGATAGTCTAAGCCCCAGTACCTGCAAGGTTTATGGTACCTCAGCGAGGAGCCAGGTGACAATGAGCCTTCTGGCAGCCACTCCCGAGAAGGATGCAGGATGGTTTGGGAACTCAGTAGGAGGACAGAAGCAGACAGACACTCAATGGAAACAGTTTCTCTTGGAGCTGGCTCTATAGGGATGTCCTGTAAGCCTGCGGCAGGGCCAGGAATCTCCATGGGGGGTAGGGTCACAGGTGTAGGCTCGGGACTGATTAGAATCGCCTGGACCTGTCCTTTTTAGGGCGTACGAACATAGGCAAAGTAGGTAGCTGTGTTAGTTTTCTGTGGCTGTCATAACCAATTATCACAAACTTGGTGGCTTAAACAACAAACGTATTCCCTCACAGTTCTGGAGACTGGAAGTCAGAAATCAAGGTGTTGGCAGGGCTGCACTACCTCTGAAGGCTCTAGGGAAGACTCTTCCTTTGCTTTCTCCTAGCTTCTGGTGGTTGCTGGCATCCTTGGCATTCCTTGGCTTCCATCTCCATCACTGCCACCCGGGCCTGTGTTGTCACCTGGCTTTCTTATCTGTATCCCTGCGTCTCTCCTCACATGACGTTCCTTTTTTTTTTTTTTTTTTTTAAGATTTATTTATTTAGGGATGCCTGGGTGGCTCAGTCAGTTAAGCGTCTGCCTTCGGCTCAGGTCATGATCCCAGGGTACTCGGATCGAGCCCCGCATCAGGTTCCCTGCTCAACGGGGAGTCTGCTTCTCCCTCTCCCGCTCCCTTTGCTTGTGCTCTCTCTCTCTGTCAAATAAATAAATAAAATCTTAAAAAAAAAAAAAAAAGATCGGGGCACCTGGGTGACTCAGTTGGTTAAATGGCTGCCTCCGGCTCAGGTCATGATCCCAGGGTCCCGGGATCGAGCCCCACATCCGGCTCCCTGCTCAGTGGGAAGCCTGCTTCTCCTTCTCCCTCTGCCTGTGCTCTGCCTACTTGTGCTCTCTCTCTAGCTCTCTGTTAAATAAATAAATAAAATCTTTTAAAATTAAATAAATAAATAAAATAAAAGATTTATTTATTTGAGAGACAGAGAGAGAGAAGGGAGGCGCAGAGGGAGAGGGAGAGAGTCTCGAGCAGACTCCCCACCGAGCTCAGAGCCCAGCTGGCCTGATCCCACGATCTGGAGATCACAACCAAGCTAAAGCCAAGAGTTGGATGCTCAACCACCTGCACCACCCAGGTGCCCCCTCTTCACATGGCCTTTTTTTTTTTTTTAAGATTTTTTATTTACTCATTTGAGAGAGAGAGAGAGGGCAAGCCAAGCAGGAGCAGAAGCTGGGCGGAGGGTCAGAGGGAGAGGGAGAAGCAGTCTCCCCGCTGAGCAGGGAACCTGATGCAGGGCTCGATCCCAGGACCCTGAGACAACGACCCGAGCCGAAGGCAGATGCTCAACTGACTGAGCCACCCAGCTGCCCCCTCACATGGCCTTCTTATCAGAACGCTGGTTATTGGATTTAGGGCCCACGCTAACGACATCTACAAAGACTCTATTCCCAGATAAGGTCACTTTCAGAGCTCCCAGATGGATATGAATTTGGGGGGATGCTGTTCAAGTCACTATGGTAGCTTCTGCAAACTTCAGTTTCCTCATCTGTGACATGGGGAAAATAGGATGCCCGCCTGGCATCTTATTGTAGGATTAGACACAACAAAGAGTCCAGCACACAGCAGTGTTTTTACAAATTGATTTTCTATGGCTTTATACTGAGTCCCCCCAGCCACCCCACAGCCTTCATTTGCCCACTCAGTGCTGACCACTGGGCCCTGTGGATACTGTGGAGCCTAAGACACAGGAAGTCAAACTAACAGCTATGCCCACAGGGGTGGGGAGCTGTGATGGGGCCCCATGGGGCACTCTGGGGCATTACTGGAGCTGAGGAAGACACCTGACCAGGAGGCAGGGTGGGGAGGACTTCCGGAGGAGGTTGCATTGAGGCTGGGGTCTGAAGGAGGAGTGCCAGCTTGAAGTTCCAGCAGGGAGCAAGGGATGAGCCTCAGGGAGGAAGGGGTGGGGCCCTAGCAAGGCAGGAATTTATCTAGAGGGTGTGGGGGCCTTTGAAGGGTTCTTAGTGAGAGAGAAGTGCTCAGATTTGCATGTTCAGCAGGGGCTACAGCAGGGAAAGAGTGGCTGTGGACCCCGAGGAGGAGTTGCCAGGTGAGCGGGGCTGGGGTCCCGTGCAGACAGGAGGGGGGTAGATGTAAGGCTGTTGGACAGGACCGGTGAGGTTGGGGCCGGGGCACTGAGGCTAGGCTGGCTGGGGGGAGCTATGGGGAGGGCTGTTACTTAGCTCAGGTTTAGGCACACATGTGGACCTGAGGCTTCTGAAACAGCAACTCACAAAATGTTGCAAGCAGGACTCAGAGAGTAACCGAGTTCAACTTGAAGAGATGCAGGAGGCCGAGGAATGAGGTGGCAGGGGGTGGGGGCTCCTAGAAGCTCTGGCGGAGGGCCAGCAGGGCATGCAGGGAAAGTGTTGGGTGGTTTTGGCATCAGGAGAACCACAGGACCACTTACCCCCCGGGGGAGTTTCGGGGGTGGGGTTGGGGGGGTTGGAGAGGCGTGGACAGACAGGCTCGAGTCAGTGACTGATGCCCCTCGGAGACAAGACCAGATGCCCCTCTGAGACAAGACCAGGCCCTGCCCTGGGGTGGGGGCTGGGGCCAGAGAGGCTCAGCCTTTCTCCTCCACCCCCTGGAGCTCCCAGACACTGCAGATAATTAGAGGTGATGTGATAAATGCTACCTGCGCAGGGTGTCGTGGGCAGAGAGGGCAGGGCAGCCAGGACGAGGGAGGCACTTTCTGCCGCTGAGCCCTGAGCCGTTCATCAGGCAAGGACAGAGGCGACTGCAGGCCTGGGCGTGGGAACCATGGAGGTAGTGGGCGCTTACTGTAGCTCATGCAGCCATCTCAGGGAATCCGCCCAACAATTTTTTTTTTTCAAAATTGTATTTATTTATTTGAGAGAGAGAGAAAAAGAGCGAGAATGAGCGGGGGTGGGGAGGAGCAGAGGGAGAGGGAGCCCGAGGTGCCCCCAATTATTTTAATGATTTCTGCTCCCCAGATAGAAAACAGAGCACAAGAAGAGGAGACCCTGGGCCATGGGGTGGCAGGGGTTGCATTTGAACCCGGGGACCCGAGAGCCCATGCTCTCCTGCCTCTGGGTTTGGGAGCTGGGCTTGGTCCACCGGGTGCCGGACTGGCCCTGCCGCCAGCCATTCCCAGGTGTTAATGAGCTGGAGGCCCACACACGGGCAGTGCTCCAGCCTCCAGCCGCACATCAAAGGCAGGTGTTGAAATGGTGACTATGCAGATGGGGCCAGCGGGAGTCAGCCAGGCTCCCTGCTACCATGGGGCGACAGCAGCCTCTTCACTGAGCTGGAGTCTTCCTTCCATCCTTCCATCCGGTCAGTGTGGTCTGTGTGGCTCTGAGAGGCTGTGGCCAGGTGGCAACAGGGTCTGTCGGGCAGGCCCCTGCTCCTCAGTGGGCAGGAAGTGAGGTCAGGCCCACCTACAGCATGCCGACTCTCACAGCCGCAGAAGGCTTTCCGAGAAGGCAAATTGGGGCTTGACACTGGGAAGAACTTGCCGACCAATTAGTTTGGCTGGCTTTGAAGGTAGTGAGGGCCCCCGTCAGGGCAGGTATGCAAGCCAACCTTTCTGGGGTGTCGGAGATAGGATATCAGAGACCAAACCTTTGGGATTCTGTGACCCTAAAGCTGATTAAGATGCTATGGTGTTGGGCATCAAAGTCACTTTTGTTCGGCCAGCTTACCAAATATCTCCTCGGCGCAGATACCAAGGGACCCTCTGGGGTAACATCAGGTTTCCTGGCTCCCAGTGGGCCCTGGGATGGTGTCCCAGCAGTTCTGGAGGGGACTGGACCGCCCTCCCAGCTCACACACGGTGAGGCTCCCGACTGCATTTTGGGAGGTGGTGTCCCCACAGCAGGGGCCCACTCGGGCCCGAGGCTCACCTGGCACTTCCTGAGGCTCAGGCCTAGCCCCCCCACAGCAGGGTGGGGCGCGATGGAGGCTGCAGTGAGGTTCTAGTTTCAGGAAGTGGTTTGTAGGGCCTTCCCCATGTGTCATGGGTCAAGTTTCTAACCCCTGAGTCTGTGGTTTCCCTTAGCACCCTTCTTGCCCCACCAATGCCTTGCTTTCCCAGACACAGAGCTGGGGCAAACCCAAGCCTCTCAATACAGGAAGGGCCTTGGAGGCCACTGTAGTTCCTCATTTCTGAGAGGAGATGGGCCAGGTGCCCAGCCCCCAACCCCTTCTGTCTGACCAAGGCCCCCGGGGCACACTGGGTTGCTGATACCTGCGCAGTAGGGGTGATTAGGAGATAAAAGGCATCAGGATGGTGGGGTGACACCCCCTCATGCTGCCTTGGCAGCTACCCCTGGCTGGAGGCCAGCCTCGCCCAAGAAACTCAGCAAGGAACAAGGACACAGAGAACCCATCTCAGCAGTCCCCAGCCCTCAACACTCCCTTCTTCCCACAGCCCTTACCCTCTGGTCACCCACCAGGGTCTTAATGAGTGAGCTGGGGTTAATGGGTTACCCAGCCAGGTGACACATTCACCAGCCTCCTGGGGCTCTCAAAGTCCAGACCCACTGGCCTGGCCTTCAGGGTCTGAGCTCAGCCACTTCCCTTATTGGTGTTGACACCTCAGGGCTCAGGAAGGGCCCAAGGAGGTCAAAGGTTCCCTTGTGCCCTCACTACTCCCAGAGAGGCCTCCAGTGCCAGCCTCCAGGTTCAAGTGGTTTCCTCCACCTGGCATGTCCTACCCAATCCAATCCCAGCTCTGCCCAGATTCTTTTTTTTTTTTTTAAAGATTTTATTTATTTATTTGAGAGAGAGAGAGAGAATAGGGCGGGGGGGGGGGGGATCAGAAGGAGAAGCAGACTGCCCACCGAGCTGGGAGCCCCACGTGGGACTCGATCCCGGAACTCCAGGATGATGACCCGAGCCGAAGGCAGTCGCTTAATCGACAGAGCCACCCAGGCGCCCCTCTTCCTGGATTCTTAAGGCCCCCATCACAGCGTCTGCCTCTCCTCCAGGGCCCTGGGCGCCTCCTCCTCCCTGGCTGACCATACTAAGCCCATCTTCAATCCTGCTGGGGGCTCCCTGAGAAAAGACTCTGGACAGGCCAGGCTTAGATGCGGGAATGACTGAATGGATGAGTTTAGGTGAGGGCCGTGCTAGTGGTGGTCATGCTGGCCACAAGTGGGTCTCAGAGACACAGGTAGTCTTGGGCCTGCCAGCCCTGGGGGGGCACCCACCCTATCTCATTCAATGGGCCGGAGCAGCCAGGGCCACGAGCACACAACCCCATCTCCTGCCCTTACCGCCATGTGTCCTTCATCAGCCTTCCTGCTCATGACCCCAGAAATGTAGGGGATGAGGAAAGGCTCCCCCGGGTCATGCGACTTCCTTCAGTCCAGGTCACCAGGGTCCTTGGAGTGACAGCCCCTAGACTCAACCTGTAGCCTCAAGGGTCAGGGAGAGGGCATGTCTGGAGGAGCATCCCCTATTCCAGAGTCGTGGAGAGAATCCTAGACTCCTCAGCCTGCTAGGGCCTCAGATGCTTACACTCCCAACCCCAGTGGTGTGGGTATCTGGTTGCACCCCTGTCTGGACATCGTAAGTTGGGGGAAGCCCACCTCCTCCCAGGGGATGCTTGGCCTGAACTGCCTCTGCCTGAAACCCAGCCTCATTCAGCCCCACTGAGGCCTCCAAAGCTCAGGTCTCTCATTCAGGATTAGGGACCCTACTGGACTCAAAGAGGCTAGCAGCTGTCCCAGGTCACACAGCCCCAGGGACAGGACAAGGAGGCAGCCCAGTTCCCACCTGGAAAGGTTCCTGTGCCTTTAAAGCCTCCCTCCACCCAAGCCGGCAGGGAGAGGGAGGGGAGGAGCTGGGTAACAGCTGGGCACTGGGGACTCCCCTCTGTGCTGGAGAGTAGCAGGAGGACCAGCCCTGGAGCCAGGTGAGCCAGGAGGGGCATCTGACTGTGCCTCAGTACTATGTGACCCCAAAGGACAGCTCATCCTGTCTGAGCTACTAGACATTGTAGGTTGGGGTCGCCCAGGCTTAGGGCCTCCCGGAAGTGTGGGTTCCATTTCCAGCTCTGCCACGTGCTGGCCCCTTCCTCTCCAGCCTCAGTTTATGCACCTGAGTAATGGGAGTGAGCTGACCTTCAGGGTGAAGGGGACGGGGCTTGTGTGAAAGGCTCCTGAAGAGGGGTTGCACAGGTCTTTGTCTGACCGGCTCTAGGCTGGGGGTCCTGTTTTTTTTGTCTGGTAAGGGGGTTTGAGAGTGCCTGTCCAAGCTTCCTGGCTCACTGTGCCACAGGTGTGGGGTGGGTGGAGGAGGGCCGCGTGCAGCTGCTGGACTTCTCTAAGGAAGCCTTTGAAGAAGCCACGACACCCCGAAAGTGGACTTTTGGAATTAAGAGGGAGGAGAGCAGCACGGAGAAACTGAGGCCCAGGAGGATTTGGTAGCCTGGAGCGAGGGAGCTGTGACGGGGGCTGAGGTACTGTGTCCTCTGGCCATGCTTTGCCCCTCCCCGGGCTCCGGGTTGCGGCTGTGATGGGGCGCAGGGCAGACTTAGTTGTGCAAGGGGTCATTGCACAACTCTGGGGGGCGCCCACCACCTTGTGGTCATCGCAGGCATGTAGAGCTATTTCGACAGGCTTAGTGGTTGTCAAGCACTGGGGGAGGGAGATTTTTCTAATTCCCCACCTTGTGCCACCAGGGTGGGCAACGAGGGAGATAGATCCCAACCCCCCTGGGTAACGGTAAGCTTTCCCTTGGGGTTAGGGTTAGTGTGGGCAGGGCTCAGGAAGACGCCAAGAGCTATGTTCTCATGCCTGGTCGGGGGTGGGGGTGACTCCTCCCTGCGGGTCTGGAGGTGTTAGGGCCAGCCGTGTGGGTTCTGGGCTCACCTTCAGGTCCCCATGTCTCCCCCAACCCGCGGCCAGCTGACGCGTGAGTTGCTTCAACCTAAGCCTTGGTTTCCTATCTGTGAATGAGTCTGGGGTTGTGCCCCAGTTTCACCCCTGGGGCTCTGAGGTTGTGGTGACATAGTCCTCAAGCTGGGTTGGAGGTTTAACAGAGAAACTTCAGGCTTCCTCATGCTTCCCTCTCTGAGATTCCCACCCCTCCCCAAGCTACTCCACTCAGCCTAGATTCAGCGTGTGTATGTGTGTGTGTGTGTGTGTGTGTTGGGAGGGGGTGGTGCTGATGATTAAAGTCAGTAGCTCTGGTGGGTGAGGCTTTTATATTCCTGGGGACGGGGAGCTTACTATCTTATGTGCCTAGGACAGGAACCATGGGGCCTGGAGGAGACTTTTCAGGCCAGCCCCTGCAGTCTTTTCTGGGGTGACATGGTTTCCCCAGACCAACACCCCTCAGGTCCCCTCTCAGTGTGTAGGGGTTGGGGGGCCTGACCAGAATAGAATGTGACACACTCAACATGTGAGGAAGGTTCTTTGTTCTGTAAATCATGCCTTTGGGTTTTTGTTTTGTTTTGTTTTTAAGATTTTATTTATTCATTTGAGAGAGAGAGAGAGAGAGAGAGAAAACACAAGGCTGGAGGGGCAGAGGGACAAGCAGACTTCCTGCTGAGCAGAGGAGCTCCATGCAGGCTCCATCCCAGGACCTGGAGATCATAACCTGAGCTGAAGTCAGACACTTAACCGAGTGAGCCACCTGGGCGCCCCCATCATGCCTTTGTTGACACAGCTTTTAATGAGACCCCTTTCCTCCTCACTCCCCTCCCTGGAACCTTCAGCTGCTGCTGGGCTTTGTGCCCCTGGGCAGCTTCCCCCTCCCCAGCTTGCCCCAGGCCAGGGATTTCCTGTTGGGACCACCTGGGGGTTTGGGCCACCCTCTGCCCACTCACACATTCTTCGTACCCTCCACTGCTGGAGATAGGTCTATGTCTTACGCCTTCCCAGGCAGGGAGACAATTGCTGAGCAGGCTCAGGCTAGGGGCAGCCCCATGTCTCTCCACTATAGACCCCTCCCAGCCGACTGCCCTGCAGTGCAAATCCCCTGACATCCTGGCTGGTGTCTAGCCCTCAGGGAAGAGCCATGGGCCTTGGTCCCTGGATCCTGGCCTGTCCATCTTCTCAGTCATCCTGGTCTGCAGGTGATGTCCCGGGAAAAAGCTTAGTCATAGCACCACCATCCTGGGGCCATGGAGGATTTACGTAGAAATGCATTTTTTAGTGGATTTCCTCCCAAGCTTGCTCAAGAGCAGTGGGTGAGAGGACAAGACTTGTTTTGATTGTGTGACCCAGGATGGGCAGCAATACCTGGTCCGCTTCTGTCTCTCTACCTGCTTATCAGCTGGCACAGCCTTGTAGGGTGGTCATAGATTAGATATTCCAGATGGTGACTGTGGGGGCTCCCAGGCAGCCTAGACACAGATGGTTGGGAGCCAGGGAAGGAGCCGTGACTCAGGGAGGGGCTCAACCTTATTCTTGGCAGATGGAAGCCAAAGGGGAATGGGAAGCAGGGTCCAAGGTCTCCTGGACTGGGCATGCACTTGTTCCTGGCTCAAGCTCTCCTTGTTGGGCTGGTAGGGACATGCAGCAACTTGGGGGCCGGTATGGGGTGGCCTGCTATGTATTGCTGGGCTCTGTGACTTGGACCAGCTCTGGCCCTGTCTGGGCCCTGCCTTTCCAGGCTGCTCAGGTGGTTTCTTGGGCCTGAGGTGCTAACATTCCTGCATAGGCAGTGGAACTGGTCTGGACTCGAGGCCCCAGGCTATGTTTCAGGAAGTCACCCTTGGCATCTGCCTGAGTGGTGTGGTAAAGGCTCTCAGGTCCTGGTTCTGGACATCATGTTTGGCCCTGGGGTTCAGATGCTCTGAACAGGGACAGGGTGAGCCAGGAGGGTACCCAGCCTAGGGCTTGCTGGTGGGGTGCTTGCCAGTGGACTCTGCCCTTTGAGGGGAACCGAGGCCAAGAGAGGGGGACCCTCTGCCTCTGTCACTGCACCTCTCCTTCCCTGCTGGGGCCATACTCCTCACCTCCTGCCATTGCCAGGGCAACCCCAAGAGTCACTGCTCTTATAGCATTTCCCATCTCCTGCCCAGGGCCCTCCCAGGACTGCGTGAACTTTAGTCACTTAGTGACAGGCCGAGTCACTGCGCCTCCCTGCTGCCTTGACGTCAGACTCTGGGGCTGTCCTCCCTGCCAGGCTGGATCTTTTAGAGGACAGCCTGTTCTCCACCCCACTCCGATACCTTCAACTGCTCCATGAGGTGGCTGGGTGTCACCCGGCCAACCGCTTGCCCGCTCTGGGACTCGGTGAGCAGGAGAGTTCCTCTGCCCTCTCCTGCCCCTTTCCTGCCTCTGTTCCTCCTCGGAGGTGCCCTCCCTCGGATCCCAATCCCAGTTCAGAGGCCCCCTGAGGAGCTCTGCAGGGGCTGCAGGCGTGGCTCTGGGCCACTCCTGGGAGTGTGGGGGGGGTGGAGGGCCAGCCGGAGCTGTGGCCCAGACTTTCCCAGGCAGACAGATCTGGCTGTGTCCCAGCCCAGAACTTCTTCCGAGGACAGGAGCTTTCTTGGGCCCCTGCCAACCCCAGGCCTCAGGTAAGCCCCCCTGGGTCATGAGGAGTGGGGTGGGGGTTTGAGGCCAAGCGCTGTGCCCGACCTATTCTCTGGCCTCAGTTTCCCCTCCTGACACCGATTTGGATGAGAGCCAGGCCTCTGGGCTTGGACATTATTTTAATAAGTCTTTGAGAAAAACGTGGGGTGTGGGAGGGGGGTGGGAAACGGAAGCCCAGTCCCCCGCAGGGTGTCTTCCGCAGGGCAGGGGACGTCTGCCTGCAGGGCCTGGGCTAGGCCTCCCTGCTGCCCTGCCCAGGGAGGAGAGGATGGGGGTCGGTGCTGTCCACCCCTCTCCATACTCCCTGGCAATCTGAGCCTTGCTGGGTGCCCCCTGGCCCTCTGGAAGCCCACCTGAGCCCTGGGGTGGATGGATGGATGGATAGAGAGATGGATGGACAGGGGAGACTGGAGTACAGACCACAAGAGGTCATGGCTGGACACTACAAGGGCCTAGGGGGAGGGGAGAGAGGAGGGCCCTGAACGGGGTCTTGGCTCACAGCCCCAAGCCCAGGAAAAATGAGGCAATGCCCCCAAGGTGCCTGGTGGATGGGACTGGAGGGCCTTCTTGGCGGGTGTGGCTGTGCCCATGCTGAGAAGGGGGTCATGGCCTCTGTCCTACCCCACCCACTCCCACCACGTGTGGTGGGAAAGTTCTGTGTTCCTGGCCCAGGTCCTAAGGTCCCTTGGACCTCCCAGCGCGGTTATCTCCACGAGGAATCCTTAACCCTGACCCAGCCTCCAGGGTTCTCAGGCCTGCCGGAGGGCAGAGGGCATAGACTGTCCCCTGGAGCAGTGGCAGGGGGAAGGGCCTGGTTGGCACTTTGGAGAGAGCCTTCTGCTGCTTTTCGGAGGACTGAGGAGCCGGTGATGCTGACGGGAGGGAGGGCGGGGAGGAGGCTTTTCAGGAGTCCCGCCAGAAAGGCTGGTGCCTGGATTCAGTCAGGGTGGGGAGGAGAACCTGGCTTGAATCCTCCTGGGGATGGAGGGTAGTGTCTGCCATGCAGCTGCCCACTGAGCCTGGGAGGGGAAAGCCCTTTCTTGCTGGCTGGCTTCTGGAAGTCCCCGACATGGGGTGGGACTCCATTCCTAGACCATTTCTGGGACACCGTGTCTGGCCCTGGAGCTCAGGCCCTCTGAATAGAGACAGGGTGAATCAGAGGGAGTCGCAGCCTGGGGCTTATCGGCAGACACCCCCCCTTTGGAGGTAACTGAGATTACCTCTGTCACCACACCTCTCCTTCCTTGCGGGGGTCACACCCCTCGCCTACTGCCAACACCGCAAGGACCCAAAAGCTCGCCGCTGTCTCTCCCTGCACAGCCCGGCAAGGAGTCAGCAGGGCAACAGTGAGCAGGAAGCTGATCAGCTTCCTCCTGCCCTAGCTATAGGCCTCCAGGGCATCACCCTGGTAGCCGATGACCATTACAGCCAAGTCCCCTAGCACTCCAGCCTTTCCAATTTACTTAACCTCCGCAACATCCCCCTGCAGGATGCCTCTGTCATTCACGCTGGGCAGGTGGTCAGTGACGTGCCCAAGACCCCACATCAGATGAGGGGCAAGACTCAGATGGGATGAGCTGGCTCCAGGGCCTGCATGCCCCATCCCCTTGGCCCGGCACACGTGGGCTTCACCACTTTGTCACATGACGCTCACACCACTGAACCCGGGCCTCGCTCTGGGCAAACCCTCTCTCGGCAGTGCCTGGAGACCTCCCTCAAACGTGGGAGCGGCTGACAGCCTCCTCTTCGGCTCCAGAGTTCATCTGGAGGCAGAGGAACCTCACAGAGCTCCCGGGGGAGGGCTGACTCGGCCTGTTTCAGGTACACTGTCTCAATTTTCAGGAGAACAAGGGGGCTGTGTGGTCGCGGTGTCTCTCTGGAGCAGACTCTGTGGTCGTGGGTGCCTGCAGTGTGTGAGGGAGACCCCAGTTATCTCATCAGCTGCTTCAGCCAACCTCCCCCCCCACCCCAGCTTTGGTGGCTACCCCTGCAGGCAAGGCGTGGGGCTCCCATCTGCTGAGAAAGGTAGGTCCCTGCCCTGTGGCAGCTCATCTGACGATTGGAGGAGACATGGCTGTCTGCTCTCTGAACCCCACAGTCTGTGGCAGGCCACTCTGGGGGGCCCATGGATGGTGCATGGCTCTGGGCTGAGGTGGGGGTCACAGAAGGAATCGGACCAGGCTTGTCCCTCGTGGATTTCCCTGCTTGGCAGTGACTCCCACTGTAGGAGATAGACAAGGCCCGGCCGAAGCAGGGGCACGTGGAATCTGGGGGGCTCCCTGGAGAGGTTTCTGTTGGAGATGGGGTCTTTACTGGAATGGGGCCTTGAGGATAAGCAGGGAGATTTGGAAGGGCAGAGAATGGCGTGAGCAAAAGTCCAGGGGCTGGAAGGAGGCACAGGGACATGTTTCTGAGGCTTGATTTTGGGCTGTGCCCTGTGAAGGTGAGGGTCAGGATGTGCCCAAAGGCAGTCCCCTGACCCTGTTAACCTCCACCCCCTTCCCCCACCACCAGGGCCCGCAGAGCCATGAAGAGGCGGCATGTGTTCCTGGCCCTGCTGGCCGTGGTCCTAGTGTTCTTCCTCATCATTGGCCTATGCCTTTGGCTGCCCTCAGCTTCCAAGCCACACAACCATGTCTACGCCAGGGCGGCCGTGGCTGCAGATGCCAAGCATTGCTCGGAGATCGGGAGGTGAGTGGGCAGGGCGTGGGAACACAGGAGGACCACTGCAAGTGGATCTGGGCAAGACCCTCATCCCTCTGAGACTCAGTTTCCCCACCTGTCCATGAGCTACCCAGACAAGGAGTGTCTGATGCATGTGGAGCTGCCTGTCCTTGGAACTTCTCCGCAGCCTCTGGTCAGGGCAGAAGGGGACACTAACTCCAAGAGCAGGGTGCAGGTTTCCCAGTGCTCTGCTGGGCCCCTTTTCTCAGACCTAAGGATCTCTGTCTCTTTGGATAAACTGCTGTTTTATGCTATTTTGGACCCCTGTCTCACATTATCTACAAAGATCAGATCCCCCTTAGAGACTTAAACAGAAAAAAAAAGTTACTGATAAAAGTAACAATTTTCCAATTTTCTTTCTATTATAAAAGTCATGTACATCTGTCTGCTTGAAAAGGAAGAACATACAAGCCCACTGGCTTTAAACTTATATGTAAAACCCCAGAAGTATGGGCTCTTCTTCCATCCTCCTTTGGGCAGTGTGGCCCGGCAGGGTGGAGGTGAGTGGCAGGGTGCCCGTGTTGGGGGGGTTGGGGAGCCTTTAGGTGCTCACTCCCTGCCACATGCCACGGGTAGGGACGTGCTGAGGGAAGGCGGCTCGGCGGTGGATGCTGCCATCTCAGCCCTTCTGTGTGTGGGGCTCATGAACGTCCACAGCATGGGCATTGGGGGCGGCCTGTTCCTCACCATCTACAACAGCACCACACGTGAGTGCCCCCGGGGAGCTGGACTTGGGCTGGGGGCAGGCAGAGCTGGGCGGCCCCTGGGCTCACACCTGGGGTGAGGGGGTTGGTGCTGGTCCGGACTGCCCACCTGCTTCTGCTTCCAGGAAAAGTTGAGATCATCAATGCCCGCGAGGTGGCCCCGGGGCTGGCCTCTAATGACATGTTTAACACCTCGGAGCAGTCACAGGAAGGTGAGGTGTAAGCTCAGGGTGTGGGTGCAGAGCTGGGCTGAGCTGCTGGGAAGGCATGGGCATCTGGGGCTGGGGACAGCTCTGGCTGAGCTGATGCCTACCCTTCTCAGCCTTTCCTGGCCCCACAACAACCTTCCATAATGAACAGTCAAGACCATCATCACAGAGGGAAAAGAGACAGAGCTTCCGTTATTTCTGCTCAGGCCCCTCCAGAGCCACCCCGTGTTAGTACATGGAGAGAATAATTATTTCAACAGCTCGCACATACCGGGGGTCACTGGGGCCAGCACTCTGCTCAGTCCTTTTCACCAATGAGCCCCTTGAATCCTCCCTGTATGCCTGGGAGTCCGGGGAAGCGCTGTGTTGATTCTCATTTTACAGGTCCAGAGAGGTCATGCAAACCAACTGAGGTCACACAGCTGGATGGTGCTGAGGCCAAAATTGAACCCAGGCTGTCGAAACCCTGAGTTTTTCAAAGGCATCTAAGTCATTCATTTATTCGTTCATTTGTGGGGCTAGCTCTTGAGAGGCAGCAGAGTCTTTTTTTAACAAGGTCTTATGCGGAGAAGAGGCCCCCAATCTCCCCATGCAGCTGAGGGGAAGCCAGTGGCCACCAGGGCGTGCTGTTCCCAAGGACCCGAATGGATTGCAGGGTAGGAGTTTGGAGGCAGGAAGTTCCGGCTGTTGACCTTAACAGATCTGATCTCTAACGACAGCCTCTGGGCGGGGCCCTGTGAGTAGCCCAGCCCTCTTAGCATCCTCTCCAACCTACAGAATCTCCGAATTCTTACATCAATTGGGAAACTCCAAATGGATAGAATTGAAATCATTCAGTGTGATTGCTGGAGTCTTAGACTTAGCACCTTAGGGACGCTTGGGATTCATTTATTTAAGCAGGACTTATTGGGCACCTCTTAAAATGCCAGGGGCTGTCGCGCAAGCCAGGGGACAAAGCAAGGGCAACAGGTGTGGCCCAGTCAAGCCAGGATAGCAGAGGCGGGAAGAGCCGGAAGGCATGCGATTCACCAAGTACAGCCTGCTCAGGGAGGGTGTGTCTAAGCAAAGACCCGGAGGCTGGAGTGGAGTGAGGGGTGTGCAGGTGTCTGGGGGCAGAGCAAATGGCCCACGTGGGAACCAGTGAGGCTGCAGTGGGTGACCCCAGGGTCAGAATGGTTCAGGTGGTGTCAGACCTCATGGATCATTGCGAAGACCCTGCCTCTTGTCTGAGAGAAGTAGCAGTGTCCCCTGGGGTGTTTGTGGGGGTGGATCTAGGCCTAGGTAGGACAGAACCCCTTGGGCTGCCGCAGAAGGGTCAGGGAGCAAGCTGCCTGCCCGTCAGGTGACCTGTCAGGAGGTCACCACGATAATCAGGGAGAGAAGAGGGTTTGGGGAGGCGGTTGGTACTCAACATACTTAGAAGGTGGAGCCTGTGCATCTGCTGATGGGTTAGGTGGGACACATACGCCAAGTGTCCTGGATGACTGGTCTTTGATCTGTATCTGGAAGGATGGGGTGCCCCTAAGAGAGAACGGCAAGGCTTCAGGGGACTGGGTTTGGGTGACAGGCAGGAGTCGAGTGTGTTAAGTTTGAGATGCCTTTTTGGCACGGGCAGGTGCATCCTCAGATCTGACCCTTAGAGGAGCAGGCCGGGCCAGAGAGTACATTTGGAGTTGTCGGCACATAAATGGAACTTGAAGCTCTGATCTGGGGGAGTAGACAGAGGAGGCTCTAGGAGAGCCTGGCAGGTGGGATGCAGAGGCGACCCGGGAGGAGTGAAGGGTTGGGTAAAGTGAAGTTAGGAGGGGACCCTGGTCTGCCAGTATGGGGGTCACTGGTGACCTTGGCGAGCAGGGTGGTGTGAGACCTGATTGGCCCAAGTTCAGGGCAGCATTTATTTAAGGTGGGGGGAATTATGGGCTGGGTGTCAGACCTTCTGAGATGTGCAGACATGCAGATCCTAACAACCTGGCTCTCGTGCCCAACTTCATGTTGTTATGAACCTAGAAGCTGCCTAGTCTGGGAGTAGCTGAAATGGCCCTGGTCATCCAGGGTGAAAGCAAGAGGGTGTCTAGGAGCAAGGGCCGTGGCTGTACCTTTCTGCATCAGTGTCCAGCTTAGGGCATGGTGGGCGGTGGGGGTAGATGGGAATCAGGGTCCATGGGTGTTTCCAATGGAACTGTGGGTTCCTCTAAAGTCAACTGGAAGAGACAAGCTCTTTGTGGTCAGATGGGGAAACTGAGGCCCAGAGAGGGTACAGGGCAAGGGTTTGGGTTCAGGTCCTGGTTGTTGTTGTTGTTTTTAAGATTTTATTTATATGACAGAGCGAGAGCGAGCACACAAGCAGGGGGAGCAGGAGAGGGAGATGCAGGATCCCTGTTGAGCAGGGAGCCCGATGTGGGGCTCGATCCCAACCCTAGCTGAAGGCAGCCTCTTAACCAACTGACCCACCCAGGGGCCCCTTAGGTCCTGGTTCTGGGACAGTAGAAGGGAGGAAGGGGGAGGTCTTGCCTTGGCACTGGCTCAGTGTCGAGGGTGGCCCGGGCTTGCACTGGGGACTTTGGTGGGTTCTGGTGGACCCCTTGAGCCTGTGGGCGAGGAGGCTCAGACTGAGAGGTGGCAGGGGTCTGGCTTCCCCACCGTCTTGGTGCGCAGCTGTGGGCCTGACACAGGATTTCAAACCTGGTGGCCCCTGCAGAGGCAGACATCTAGTCCTGGGACTGCAGAACCCAGCACAGGAGGCGCCTCTCCCCGCTGTGGCCTCCCTCACGTGTCCCAAGCCAGTCTACACCCTTGCCTGCCAAGTCCAGATATGACAACTCCCATTTCTTTCTGAAACCTCACTAATCCCATGTGGGGACTGTGCCTAGGTTGTGGCCTGAGAGAGCATCCCTCCCGATGTCCCCGGCCTGGAGCCACTAATTGTGTGTGTCCCTGTCCCTGTGCAGGGGGCCTGTCGGTGGCGGTTCCCGGTGAGATCCGCGGCTATGAGCTGGCCCACCAGCGGCACGGGCGGCTGCCCTGGGCTCGCCTCTTCCAGCCCAGCATCCAGCTGGCCCGCCAGGGCTTCGCTGTGGGGAAGGGCTTGGCAGCAGCCCTGGAGAAAAGCCAGGCCGTCATCGAGCGGCAGCCTGCGCTGTGGTATGTCTGTGGGGGTTGGCCTGCCCTGGGCCACAGGCTGGGCAGACGTGGCCCAAGGTCCCTGCAGGCTGTGAATGACTGGCAGAGTGCTTTCAGGAACGTGTGCTGAAAGAACCCTTCCCAGTGTGTGTGGGATCACATTCTGAGCCTGGTGCCCGGGGTCCCAGGCTTGTGTGTCCTGAGTGGCAGGGGCTCTAGGAGGCATGGGCTGGACACCAGAGGATGAGGGCCACCCGCCTGTGGACAGGTGCTCACTGTCCTTTGATCTCCTGTGTGGTTGGGTGGGGCCGAATCTGCCCCGCCTGCCGGCCTCACAGGAGCCTCTCTGCCCCAGCGAGGTGTTCTGCCGGGATGGGAAGGTGCTGCGGGAGGGGGACAGAGTGATCATGCCGCGGTTGGCCGACACGTACGAGACGCTGGCCTTGGAGGGAGCCCAGGCCTTCTACAACGGAAGCCTCACAGCCCAGATTATCAAGGACATCCGGGCTGCTGGTGAGTGGGCAACCTCAGGGGCCCCAGAGAAGGAACCCTGAGCCAGAGCTGAGAGGCCTTAGGTCCTCTGGTCCTGCCTGGCCCGGGCACTGGGCCCTCAGGCAGCATCTGGCGGGGGAGGGGGAGGCAAAGGATACATCTGCAGTCAGTGACAGTCCACATGGATCTACAGATCTTGGTTAGGTCAAAACTGAGAGATCAGTGCAGTTCAGGAGAGAAAGTTCTCGGTGGATAAATGCAGGCCTAGGCAGGAGCTCGGCTGAGGGAGCATTGAAATGCAGATCTGGGAGGACTTCCCAGAGGAGGTGGTACTTGAGCTACAGATGAGGCTGGAGAGAGGAAGAGCATTTCTGGCAGATGAAATAGGCTAAGGCCCAGAGAGAGTGAGCTATAATTATCCCTGAGGGTCACAGCAGATGAGGGTGGGCTTGGTGGGCTTGGTGAGAGAGGCCTTGGAGGGGCTGCAAGCCGGGACAGGTTCTGATGAATTTCAGCCAGGCAACCTTCTGCAGCCTCTCTGTCCCCAGCTGTGGATTTCTTCAAACTGTTATTTTGGTCCAAGACACGGAAGAGGGTGATTAGCATGTTGACCTTTAGCACTGACGCAGGAAATTAGCCTATAAATACCTGGTCTGTCTGGAGCCTGTTCCCTGGAGAATTAAGAGCCTCCTTTCACCCACCCGTTCGTCTCTGGAGGAGAGGGACTGGGCGGGGGGAGATGGGAGCAGATACTTCCCACTTGGAGAAGACTCTCTGGCCGCCAGGAGGAGAGAAGGCAGACCTGGAGGCCAGTGGGGCAGACAAGTGGAGGGCAGCTGGCCTGAGCCTGGCAGTGGGGAGGTGGCATCTTCAGGGAGCACAGAGGGATTGGGGGGTGGGGCCATGGGGAGGTGGAGGGGCGGGGACCCGCAAGGTGGGCAGGGCTTTCAGTTGGATGGTCTTGTCCTCCCCTCAGATGTGGGGCCCCATCCCCATGTCCACCCACTGAGCTGCTCTTTGCAGGGGGCATTATGACCGCCAAGGACCTGAACAACTACCGTGCTGAGCTGATAGAGAACCCACTGAACGTCAGCCTTGGGGACGCCCATCTCTACGTGCCCAGCGCCCCACTCAGTGGGCCGGTGCTTGCTCTTATCCTCAACATCCTCAAGGGTGAGCTGTCCCACCATGACCCTGCAAGAGGCAGAGCAAAGTGACCAGGGCTGTGGGGGGCGATGGTCAGGGGCTGGAGGAGGGGGAGGAGTGGTCGGGAGGTAAAAAGGTTTGGAGCGGTGTCCTGGGGTAGGAACAGCTCCTGCAAGGGCTTAGGGGTGACAGGGTCTGTCTGGCTTGCCCAGTTACTCAATGCTGGAAGTTCACAGCTCGGGGGGCCTAGTCCAGAGGATGCGTCTGGCAAATCTAAGTGATCTTCTGGGACTGGGTAAGACTGGGTAGCCCTTCCGGCTGGACGTTTGAGGCCCAGACCCAGAGGTCTCTTGCCTCATTCCATCCTTACATTCCTCCAAAGTGTCCACTGGTAGTTATTAAATGTTCCCCTTCTCAAGCTGGGCCAAGCGAAGCGATTAGGGAGGTGTGAGCCTACCCCGGGGGCACCCAGTTGTCTTGGCCGAGCTGGGGTGTCCCAAGGGCCCCAGGACTGCCAACGTGTCCCCATCTCTGCTCAACCAGGGTACAACTTCTCCCGGGCGAGTGTGGAGACACCGGAGCAGAAGGGTCTGACCTACCACCGCATTGTGGAGGCCTTCCGGTTCGCCTATGCCAAGAGGACCCTGCTTGGGGACCCCAAGTTTGTCAATGTGATGGCGGTAAGAGGCAGGCGCTGGCCCGTGATGGGTGGGGGGGCCTGCCGTGGAGGTGCCAGGATGGCTCCCTGGGGCCACCCCAGCCTCACACATGCTTAGTTAATCCATTCCTACCACCAACTTTGGTGGTGGGCCCTCCGTGTGCTGGGGTGGACTGGTGACCCCGAGTTCGGCCCTCTGCCACAGGGAGCTCACAGTGTGACAGACTCGACAGTGAGTGATTAGTGCCCCCTACCCCTGGCCACACTCCCACCTTGGGGGCTGTACCCTTGGCCTGGGAGGTTTGGGAGTGTTCAGTGCTGAGGTGAGGAATCCATGGCGGGGCCTTGCAACCCTCAAGGGTAATGAGGAGGATGGGGGAGGGAGGGGGTGGTGGACTGGGTGGCAGAGGCCTCGGCCACCGGCTTGCTGGTCACACCTGGGACCTAACGCTTCCCTGATCCCCACCCAGGCCCTGCACAGCCTGACCCACTCACGGCCAGATGCCCCAGCTCCAGGCTGGGCCTTCACTGAGACTCCTGTCATGGCCCCCCTTACCTACTTGGATCCCCCATCCCGGGGCAGACCCGCAGACCCCCTCACACGGACCTGTGCCTCTCAGCTGCCCCTCTGCTCTCCTGGATCTCTTTTCTTTCCCGAGGACCATTTCATAGTACTCCCCACTGCAGCCGTGACTTGGGGTCCCGTACCCCTGGAGCCACTCCCCCTCCGCCCTCCCTCCTGGCTGAGGCTGGCCCCTCTGCTCAAGCACTTGCCGACTCAGCATGCCCCTCTCACAGCACTGCCCTGCAGTGGCGGATCATTCCCGAGAGAGAGGCATATCCTTGTCCCTTCAGAGCCCCCAGCTGCTGCCCCCATTCCTCTGCTTCCACTCAGAGCACACTGGGCCGCTCCATCCCTTTCTCACGCCCTCTCCCATCAGGTTCTGCCCTCCTCACTCCACATTCCCCCTGCCAGGACCCCTTACTCCACCCCCGGAGTCCAGCCTCAGTTTCCCCATTCGGCCCCCCTCAGCAGCATCTCATGCAGTTCAGTTTGCCACCTCCTTTCCTCAGCTTTTCATTTTGCAAAGTTGTGGACATTTTGCCACATTCCCTCCCTCTCTCCCTGCCTCCATCCACCCCTTTATCGATATGCATGTGTTTTTTCGCGTATCAGATGGTCAGTCCCCGATATCATACTTTGGGTCATAGCTCCTAAGACAGGACTCCTACATACTGCCATCAAGAGGACCTGGCCTGTTAGACACCTGTGTTCCCGAGGGTCCCAGGCTTGTTTAGGTCCCGAGCCCATCAGACTCAACCCTTGTTGTTCTGTCCCTCCAGTCTCTGAACCTACAATAGACCTCTTGGCTGTTTTGCTGATTTTTATTATTTTTTTATTTTTATTTTTTTAAGATTTTATTTATTTATTTGACAGAGAGAGACACAGCGAGAGAGGGAACACAGGGGGAGTGGGAGAAGGAGAGGGAGAAGCAGGCTTCCCGCGGAGCAGGGAGCCCGATGCGGGGCTCGATCCCAGGACCCTGGGATCATGACCTGAGCCGAAGGCAGACGCTTAACGACTGAGCCACCCAGGTGCCCTGTTTTGCTGATTTTTAAAGCCCAGGGCAGTCATGTTGCAGAACCATCCCACATCCTGGATTTGACTTTCTGTTTTCTTGGGAGTGATTCAGGCTGAACATTTTCCCTGTGGGGGTGTTGCTGGAAAATTCTGGAGGCATTTCCTTTGCTCAGTCCCCAGGGGCTTTCCTTGCTGGCTCCTATGTCATCTCCTCTCCTCTTTGTCTGTCCTCACCGCCGTGGGGACCCTGTTCAGGCTCACGGCTTTAAGCAGCCACCAGAAGCTAGTGGCTCCATGTTTATCCCTCAGCCGGGTCTTGCCTGTCAACTCCACACACATAGATCCATCACCCACCTGAAACAGGGCACCTGTTCAGATTTAAGCTCCCGACTGTCCCCTTCACTGACCCTTCTGCAGTGTTTACCTCCCCAGTTCAATGGCCGCTCTGGACGGAAGACTTCGGGGCCATTGTTTCTCTCCCATCTGGGTCAGCCACCATCTGTCACTTGGTTGATGCCATAGCCTCCCAGTTGGGTTCTACGCTACACCCCCCCACAGCTGCCAGAGAGGTCCTGTGAACTACCGGTGCGCCCCTTCCTCTGTCCCAGGCCCAGGTGGCTCAAAGCAAAAGCCAGACTCCTTATAGGGCCTATGAAGACTTACGGGATAACCCCCTGCTAACATCTTCCACCACTTCTCTCTTTGACCCTATTCACCCTCTGCCCGTCACTCACAGGCCTGCCTCAGGGCCTTTGCATTTACCACCAGACCTCATTCAGGCCTCTTTTCAGCTGTCACCTCCTCTGAGAAGCCCTCCCTGACCACCTCGCCCCCACCTCATCCCTCTCCATCCCCTTTACCTGGCTTGTTCTTTCCAGCATGTCCCTGCCTGCCTTTGTCTTCTCTGCCAGGAGGGCAGGGACCTGTGTGTCTGTTCCCTGTTGATCCAAGCATGCAACACAAGCTCCATGGATGAATGAATGATTGAATGCGGCAAGAGTGGGGGCTTGTGGGTGGACAGACAAATACTAAGAGTTGCTGGACTGCAACTCCAACAGCCGTTGCAGAGGCAAAGGCTGGAAAGGGGATCAGACGGGCCACGTGAGGTTGGGGGTGCAGGAGTGTTGTGGTCAGGGCCATGTCGGGGGGCTTCCCAAGAGCTGCTCGCACAAGCCTGTGCCCCCTCCCCCTCCTCCCCCCCCACCTCCTCAGGCCAGCTCTGGGGTCTCGGCAGGTGGTCCGCAACATGAGCTCCGAGTTCTTTGCCGCTCAGCTCCGGGCCCGGATCTCTGACAACACCACTCACCCGACCTCCTACTATGAGCCTGAGTTCTACACGCCTGATGATGGTGGCACTGCTCACCTGTCCGTGGTTGCAGAGGACGGCAGCGCTGTGTCGGCCACCAGCACCATCAACCTCTAGTAGGGGCTGCCAGGTGGCCCTGGGTGGGCCAGGGGCTGCTTGCATCTCCCAGATGGGAGCTCCATCAGCCCCTTTCATGGGGGGGAGACCGAGGCACTGGACCTTGGTAGAGCACCTGCCCCCAGCCTCACTGGGGTCAAGCTGGAGAGCTTTGGTGGGTGGGGTGGGGCTGGGTCTGGCATAGCTGTCTGATCCAGCTGGTCTACAGCTTTGGTTCCAAGGTACGATCACGGGTCAGCGGGATCCTATTCAATGATGAGATGGATGACTTCAGCTCCCCCAACATCACCAACCAGTTTGGGGTGCCCCCCTCACCAGCCAACTTCATCGAACCAGGTGTGGGGCGGGGGGCTCAGGCGGGGAGAGGGCTGGTGTCCTGGGCAGGCAGCTGACCGGCATCTCTGTCCCTGCCCACCCATCTGGTGACCACAGGGAAGCAGCCGCTCTCATCCATGTGTCCGGCGATCATCGTGGGCCAGGATGGCCAGGTCCGCATGGTGGTGGGTGCCTCTGGGGGCACACATATCACCACGGCCACCGCGCTGGTATGTGCCACCTACCTGTCCCCCCCAGCCCCTGCCCCTGGGCCACACTGACCCCTTCCCCTCCACCCCCAGGCCATCATCCATAACCTGTGGTTTGGCTATGATGTGAAACGGGCAGTAGAGGAACCCCGGCTGCACAACCAGCTTCTGCCCAACACCACGACGCTGGAGAGAGGCATTGACCAGGTGGGGCAGAGCCAAGGAAACTGAGTCACAAGGGGAGGGTCACAGGGTGTCCTAGGATGGAGGCCTGGATCTCCTGAGTCATCATAGACCACTTCCTCTGCCTGGGGCAGATGACCTTCACATCCACTGCCTGGGCCATCTTGAACCCCTGTGAGATGGGGGTCAGACCACCTGCTCCAGGGAGACCCAATAGGCCCAGTTGCCCCCAGCTTGTTGTTCCTGGCCACTGGGCTGGAAATGGCACCTCCTGTGCGGTTCAGCGTGGGTCTGTGTGGTTCCGATGGCATCGTGGGCCCTGCTGAGGCCTCTCTCTCCCCTCCCACCCCCAGGCGGTGACTGCAGCTCTGAAGACCCGGCACCACGACACTGAGGTCACGTCCACCTTCATCGCTGTGGTGCAGGCCATTGTCCACACGGCCGGTGGCTGGGCAGCTGCCTCAGACTCCAGGAAAGGCGGGGAGCCTGCTGGCTACTGAGTGCTCAGGGCAGGCAAGGCTTACTGGCAACCTAGGGATGAGATGCCTGCTGGGGCCAGAGTGGGACCTTGAGGGATTTGCTTCCCCTGTGAGTGACAAAGCAGTGCAATAAATGGGGCTCGCAGCGTGAGGCTCTGGGCAGGCTTGCCAGCCCGGCTCCCATATCCCTGGGCCTCAGTATCCTATGTGTGAAATGGAGTTGTCTGGTGGGGAAGGGAGGAGTTCTCGAGAGCCCGGCGGGTGGGTGAGTGGGGACAGGGGCAACTCATACCAAGTGCTGTCCTTCCTCACCCTGAGCCCCAGGACCAGGGGGCCCAGTCGTCCCTTTTCTGGCCTGGGTAGTGGCACTTGCTAGGATCGACCACCAGGGGGCGGTGCGGCTCTGGAGTTTTGGGGCAGTACGCCGCCGGCAGATGCTTGTACCCCAGCTACCCCGTCAGCCTGGCGGGTGTCCCCTGCTCACACCGTGGAGGACACATGGAGGTGAACCTGAGATCTGAAGAGTGGGATTGGGCAAGAGGCTGGAGCAAAACATCTTGGTCAGAGCCAGGCCTGGGGGGGTTTTCCAAGCACAAACCCAGAATGAAAACCAAGCTGTGATCAGCTCCAGAAAGAGGCCCAGTTCTCAGCAAACAGTGAACTGGGAGAGGTCCCCAGATCCCAAGGGTCAGGGCTTGGACCTGTGGGAGGCTGCATAATGCAGCCCAGAAAAAGGGGCCTGGAGGGGAGCAGTGAGACACAGCGCCCTCCCTCCTCCCCCATGCACCAGCCCCTCCCACCCTCCCTCAGGGTCTGCTAACTTGATGAAATGTCTGACTGAGGAGATGTGAGAGACCGGCGGGGGTGTGCAGGGGAGGATGGGTCACGGCCTGATGGCCAGGTATCCCCCTGACCAGGGAGCATAAGTGTAGACCCCTGAGGGCACGGGCACAGGGGCCACCCCAAGTCTGGGCTCTCCTTCAGGAGGCAGGAAAACTTGGTGTTTCTAAAGTGCCCACAAGGAAACGGGGTTTTGTGTCTGCAGAGTCTGGGCCCTGAGCCCGGGAGGGCGGTACCTCTGGGGTCTTCTGGGGACAGGATGGAGGCTGGGCTGGTGGGGTGTGCAAGTCTCCTCAGCCTTCATTTTGGCCCCAGAGGAAAGGCCATGGCCCCGTTTGCAGGAGAGAAGACTGAGAGGCCTGAGGGCTAGTCTTGCTCTGGGTGGAGGTTAAGCTCCTTGTGTTCCTGCACATGGGCTGGGTGCACCCAGTTCCCCAGGCCCCATGGGGCTCAGCTGAGGGCTCCGTCAGGTGCTGGGGGACTTGGTTTCCTCTCTTTCCTTCCCATTGACCCCTGCACACCTCACCTCCTGCACAAGGATATTCAGGGCCTTTCCCAGCTCAGCCTGTCCAGCCATACCTCTAGCCAGGCCTAGCATGATGCTTTCCTTTCCTGGGACTTTGCTCCTCTGGTCCCTGCACCCTGACCTCAGCCTGACCAGGATGGCTGGGGAGATGGGGGAATGTCCCACCCTCAGCGCCTCAGACCCGCTGTCTCTGCTGCCCCTGCATTCCCAGCAGGGGGGCTGGCCCTGGCCCAGCAATGCACTTTGTTTCCGGGCTGAGCAATGTCACTGGCATAGGGGACAGTGGGGGAAGAAGAAGGCGCCCACAGCCCTCCCCACCCCACAGAGCAGCTGTAGGAAGAGGCCCACTGGAGAGCCTGCCCAGGCTGACTGGGGGCTTGGGATGGGGCCTGGCGGGCTGTGTGGTTGTGTGGGCAGTTCCTCTGCTGTACCAGGAGCTGTCGAGAGGCCTGGGTGGTGGGGGGGCAATGCTCAGCTGGGAAGGAAGCCAGAGAAGGGGGGCTGTGTGGGTGGGAGTCCTGCCTGTGGACCCTGCACCCTGTGCTCCTGCTAAGCCTGGTCAAGAGGGGCCTCAAGGGTCCCGCTCCCCCAGCTGCCTCCCTGTTGGGTACCCTGAGGCCTGGACAGGAGAGGATCCAGGCTACTGTCCCCAGGAGAGGAAGCACAGCCAGCACAGAAGGACACAGGGAAGCAGACACGCAGCTAGGGAAGCGCCGAGATGCTTCCCTGGGAGGGGAGGGCAGCCTCATTCTCAGGAGGTCCATGGTGGGCCATTTAGACAGCGGGCCCCAGGGGTGGATGGTCTGGTGGGCAGTGGGTGCCAAGGGCCAGATGCAGGCCCTGTTTGCTTTCCTCACACAGATGTCTTGTAGTCCTGGGCGTTTGATGCAGATTGGGAAGCTGAGCCCCGTCCTGGTCACCCCTGTTTCCTGGCTAGGCTGCGGTTGAGCTGGGACTCGAACCCGGGTCCTGAGTGACATTGCCTTGGGTCCCTCCTCCCTCTGTCTCTGGCCCCCTTCAGCCCCAGCGCTGGGCCCCAGACATCCTCAGTGTCCTCTGGCTCTGGGGATGCTGAGGCAAGCTGTTGCTGGCGGGAACCGCACCAAGAAGGCAGGAGCCAGGGCGTCACTGCGGTCCCCTTGTCCCTCGGAGACATATCCAGGGGAGGGGACTGGGCAGGCCTGAGCCCTGCTGTCCCGGCTTTGCTGGGAATTGGAGAACAGCCGTGGGGGCTCTGGGCAGCCCGTACCCTGGCTCCCTCGGGGGCAGGAGGTGCCAAGTCCTCAAGCACGTGGGTTGGGATAGCCCTGGGCAGGAGGGGTGTCTGGACCATCAAGACAAGGCTGTGGGAATGAGGGAGTTAACAGCAGTTGCTTCTCCTCTCTGGAAGGAAAACTCCCCATAAACGCCCTGCTCCCTGGCCTCCTGCCAGGGCCAAGAACAGGGGCTGAACACTGGAAGTTCAGGCGCGCGGCCAGCCCTGCTTCTGTAGCAGGAGCTTAGGTAGGGCAGCAACCCCGCCGCTGGCTGCCAGTCCATATACCCACCTGGCCTCCGGGGCGCCGCCCTTCGTCTGTAAGCGCGTCTGTCCCTCCGTCTGCAATCCCGTGTCTGTCCAGCTGGCTCTCTGACCATCCTTCTCTCACTGTCCTATGTCTAGCTGTCTAGACTGTCAATCTGTTTGTCTGTCTCTGGACTCCATCTGTTTGTTCACCTGCCCAGTCACCTGCGAATCCGTCTGCACATCTTCTTGTGCGTTCATCCACGCATCTGTCTGTCCACCTGCCTTCTCTCCACTCCGAGCCTCCGAGCCATGGCCCAAGGCCGCAGGACCATAGTCAGCATGGTGCTGTTGGGGTTGGGGCTGGCCTTGGCCATTATCGTGCCCGCCGTGGTCCTCTCCCGCCGGCACACCGGCTGCGGCCCCCAGGCCTTTGCCCATGCTGCGGTCGCCGCTGACTCCAAGGTCTGCTCGGACATTGGACGGTGAGTAAGAGGTGGGTGGGAGCTGGGTGGCTCTCGGTGGCTGGCCCCTCCTGGAGACTTTGTGACTGGTGGTGAGAGTGTGGAGAAGGTGTGTGTGTGTGTGTGTGTGTGTGCGCGTGTGCGTGTGTGTACTCATTGTGGGGGCCACACGAGTTTGGATTCCAGCAAGGACTTGGCCCCAGGACCCTTGCACAGAGCAGGAGGCAGATGTGTGCCCAGGACAGAAGGGGGGTTGGGGCTATTGACGGAGATGGTGTGTGAGTCTCTTCCTAGCTCTAGGGCTCAGGAGGCCTGGAGAGGGCACTGCCACAGCATCACTGGTCTGGCCCAGGCTGACCCTGGTGACTGGTGCTGGCCCTTCAGAGAAGCCACAGCCATTCTCCAAGGCTGGGGTTGTTCCCCAGAAGCATGGGCAAGTCCTGGCCTGTCAGTGTGCACTCAGTGCTGCCCAGGGCCAGTCTCTCATCCTGGCCCAGGCCCTGGGAAACCTGCCCTTGCCAGCACCATGTCCCCCACTGCCTCCCCTTCTGATGTCAGGGCCTGGGGCCCAGCCAGTGACTGTTGGATGTTTGCGGCCCGGGCAAGGTGGGTGTTAGAGAGGGGCCCCAGCTGGTGTTTTCCAACCCTTTTCCAGGAAGCCCAGCCCATGGGAGCCTTCCGCTGCCCACCGGGGCAGAACATAGCAGGACACCCCTCCTGGCCCTTGGCCACCAGCCCGGGCCAACGAGAAACTCGAGCAATCATCCCCCTCCCTGCTGGCTGGGTCTGTTTCCTGGAATAACTGCCTCATGGGTCATTGTCAGGATCAAAAGTGCTTTGTAAACCCAGGGGACAGTCCCGGAGCAAGGGGGAGCGTGGCCAAGTCCTGGCCCAGGTGGTGTCCCATGTCACCTTTGTGCTGGCTTCCCCGTTCCTGCATGCTTTATCTTTCTGTTTCAATCATTCGCCTTCTCCTTCTTTCCTTCCTCCCTTTGTCTGTCTGTCCATCTGTCTCTCCTGACCTTGTCCTCTTTCCCCTCCCTCAGTGCTCCTTCTAGGATGAGGGTGGCAGCTCAGGTGGCATGGTCTCCCCAGGGGCCTTCCAGGTGACGGCAGGGGAGTGGGCCCCCCTCCCCCCTGCTCTGGACAGCGTGCAGAGGTGCCGAGCCCACCGGAACCTACAGCTGTAAAGATGCAACCAGGGCCCGGGGCTTCAGGCCCCAGAGACCACTGATGGGGCGTGGCCCCCAGCAGTGGGAGCCACTGACACATTTCTCTGCGGGGGAGGAGTCTCTGTGGCATGTCCTGCTGTGCGTGTGAGGGTCGGGCTGGGGGTCTCTGCTCGGAGCCCATGATGCCCCCTGCAATTCTCCTTGGTGAGGAGAGAGGATGTGGTTTCTCCCCGTGTTTTGTGTATTTGTCAAACAGCGCTCTCCACTTCCTGTTCTTGTTTTAAGAAGCCTGGAGTGGGAGGGAGCCTGGAGCTGGCCCCAGCTGCTGTGGAACATGGGGCAAGAGACCCTGGCTGGGCTGGGGGCCTCCTGGCCAAGGTCCATCCCCTTGAGGGCTCCTGGCCATGCTGCTGTGGGGTCTGAAAGGAGCTGCCGGTCTGAAGCCCACTCTCCTTCCCCTTGCTGTCCCCAGCTTCCCCACCACCATCTCCTCTCTCCAGCAGGGCCTCCCAGACCCAATCTCCTCCTACCCGACCAGCACCAGGTTTACTCCTTTGGGGCTGGGCCTTCTGCTGCAGCCAGAGCTCCTGGGGGAGGGTTCTTTTTTTTTTTTTTTTTAAGGTTTTATTTATTTGAGAGAGCGAGCGAGAGAGAGAGAGAGAACACAAGCAGGGTGATGGGCAGAGGGAGAAGCAGTCTCCCCGCTGAGCAGGGAGCCTGATGCAGGACTCGATCCTGGCACCCCGGGATCATGACCTGAGCCGAAGGCGGGTGCTTAACCGACTGAGCCACCCAGGCACTCCTGGGGGAAGGTTCTTAAGGTTGGCATGATGAGGACCCAGTCCCATGAGTAATGGATAAATAGACACACGGTGATGGTGAGGTCCCTTCCCTTCTAGTCTGTCATCTTCCAGCACTATGTCCCAGCGTGTCAGGCTTGTGTGCAAACGGGGTGTTCTGAGGCTCTGAGTAAGTGCTTGTCTTCTAGGCAGACTGTGAGCTTCAGGGTCGTGGTGTCTTTTAGGTCTGTGACCTGTGTCTGCTGTGAGCACTCAGAAATACCTGCCCTCCCATAGGATCCTCAGTGTGACGGTTCACTGCTTTTCCCAGAATCCAGTGGGATTCATTGCTGCACTTGATTTATAAGGAAATGAGGCCTGCACAGAAGGGAGCTCTCCGGTGTCACAGAGCGAGCAGGCCCAGCTGGGACTGTCCTGTGCTGCCTCTGCAGGGGTAGAAACAGTCCTGAGCTGCTGGAGGGTGGGGTCCTCCCAGAGCCCGCCATCGCCTGTCCTATATCCCAGTGCCTGCCCAGCCCCTAGCAGGCCTATAAAGGCCAGAGTTTTACTCGTAAAGGGAGGAGCTGTAGAAGAGGATGGGGAAGGGGGACGCCTGGGTGGCTCAGTCAGTTAAGCGTCTGCCCTCGGCTCAGGTCATGATCCCAGGGTCCTGGGATCCAGTCCTGCATCGGGCTCCCTGCTCCCCGGGAAGCCTGCTTCTCCCTCTGCCCCTCCCCCTGCTTGTGCTTGCTCTCTATTTCTCTCTCTCTGTGACAAATAAATGGGTGAAATCTTTAAAAAAATTTTTTTTAATCAAAAATTAAAAAAAAAAGAAGAAGAGGATGGTGGGGTGCAGAGTGCTCACCTTCTAGAGCGCTGAAGTCTGGGCTGGTACTGGACTGTAGAGGTGAGGATGGGGATGGGCCCCTGAGAGCTGGGTCTTATCAGCTGCTCCAGCCCCATCCAGCAGTCTGTGGGCCACGCTCTTGGTGCAGAGGAAAGCAGGGACTCTGGCAAGTGGTTGCAACCTTCGAGCCTCAGTTTCCCCACCTGTGAAATGGGACTCAGCCAGTGCTTCCTTCATGGGGGTAGGGGGCACCTGAAGCTCGCCTGGTCCGCAGGACGTGCTCCCTTGATGGCCCCAGTCTGACCACCAACTGTTACAGTGGCTTGGACTGGATGTGAGGAGCCAGAGTTAGGGCCCAGAGTCAGAGCGGGGGACCCTACCGTGGGGAAGGCTCATAGGGGTGTGACCCCACCCCTTCCTTCAGTCCCAGCTCCCATGACTCTAGTGGCTCTCCAGACTCCTGGCCAGCTCACCAGGAGATTACTGCTTTTCCTCCCCTCCGGGGCTGTGCACCTGGCCGCTGTGCACCCGCACGTGGGAGTGTGCGTACCTGGATGGCCAAGTGACGCGATGGTGATAGCAGACTCTCAGCTCCTTGGGGACAGACATGTTAGAAACGCACAACCGTTCTGCACGGCAGCTCTCTGCTGGCCAGGCCTGCTCCCACTCACAGCTGAAAAGACCCACGTTTGGGGTTCTGGGCTGGCTCAGTCCGTAGAGCACGTGACTCTTGATCTCCGGGTCGTGAGTTTGAGCCTCATGTTGTAGAGTTTACTTAAAAAAAAACAAAACAGGGATGCGTGGATGGCTCAGTCGGTTGAACGTCTGCCTTTGGCTCAAGTCATGATCCCAGGGTCCTGGGATCGAGTCCCGCATCGGGCTCCCTGCTCAGCAGGGAGCCTGCTTCTCCCTCTGCCTGCCGCTCCCCCGCTTGTGCTCTCTCTCGCTCGCTCTAATAAATAAATAAAATCTTTAAAAACAAAACAAAATAAAAAAAAACCCAAAACCAGGCTCAGGGAGGTTGAATCACATGCCCCGTATCATGCAGCTGGAATACAAGGGTGGTTTAACATATTTTAGAAGACAGAAAAATTATTTGATTGTCTTGATAATGCCGAAAATGCATTTGATGTAAAACCTGATAGGAAAGTGGGCAAAAGATCTTGACAGAAACTTCATGAAAGAGGATATTCAAATGGCCAGGAATCACAACCCCTCGGCATTAGGCATGGGTTTGTTGATTGTCTGTCTCAGCCACCACAAAGGCAAGGACTCTGACCATCTGGTCACCACTGTGCCCCCAGGACAATGTCTGCCTTGCAGACAGTAGGTGCTGCATTCCTATTTGATGAAGGATCCTGCAGGTAGAGAAGCGTGTATGCACCTCACGCATCCACAATGCCCACTGACTTGTATTCCATACACACGTCCACAGGCATGATGGTCCCGGCTCAGGACTACCTGGGCTGGAGTTCCTACTCACCAGCTGCGTGATACAGGGCACGAGATTCAACCTCCCTGAGCCTGGGTCTTTCTTTCTTCTTTTCTTTTTTAAATAAACTCTATACCCAACGTGGGGTTCAAACTCATGACCCTGAGATCAAGAATCACATGCTTAGCTGCATTTCACACATTTTTTTGCTGTTGTTTTGGCTATTTCCCCCCAAATGCTTATATTTTTATGTTTTCAAAGATTTATTTATTTATTTTAGAGAGAGAGAGCGAGAGCTGGAGGCGCCGAGGAGGAGGGAGAGAGAATCTCAAGCAGGCTCAACACTGAGCACAGAGCCTGATGCGGGGCTCTATCCCAAGACCCTGAGATCATGACCTGAGCCAAAATCAAGCATCAGATGCTTAACCCACTGTGCCACCCGGGCGCCCCTGTTTTTATTTTGAAAAAGTTTTAAACCCACAGAAAAATGGAAAGAATGCTCATTTACACTTCACTTACGTTTACCAATTGTTAATATTTCACCTCATTTTCTTTTTCTCTCTCCATATATTATGTATCTACATTTTTTAAAAGTTGCATCAATCATGGCACTTTATCCCTAAATACTTAAGTATATATCTACTAAGATCATTCTCCTATATAACATTGATACCATTATCACACTGAAGAAATTTGACCTTGATATAATAGTAGTATTTGATACCTCATCCAATTCAGATTTTCCCAATTGATTCAATAATTCTGTCATCTATCTATCTATCTACCCATCTATCTATCTTCTATTATCTCTTTAGATCCAGTATCCAATCAGTGATTGTCATGGTTTTTTAGTCTTCTTTAATCTAGAACTATCTCCTACTTCTTAAAAAAAACCACAAACTGATCTTCTATGACATTAAGTTTTTAAAGATTGATTGATTGATTTAGAGAGCATGTGAGTGGGGGGAGGGGCAGAGGGAGAGGATAGAGATAATCTCAAGCGGACTCCCGGTTGAGCATCGAGCCTGATGTGGGGCTCAATCCCAGGACCCTGAGATCATGCCCTGAGCCGAAATCAAGAGTGGGCTGCCTAACCAACTGAGGCAGCCAGGCGCCCCTATAACATTAACGTTTTTAAAGAAGCCTGTCCAGCTGAATCACAGCCTTGCTTCACAATCCTGGTTTGTCTGATTATTTCCTCATTATCAGATTCTGGTTCAACATGAAGGCTCTTTCATCATTGGTGATGCTGAATTGGATCACTTCATGAAGGTGATACCTTCCAGATCTCTCCTTTGTAAGGGATATCATTTTCCTTATTAAATTAGTAACATATGGTTTGATACATTGAGACCAGGTGAATATCCTTTTTTCAAACAACACTTGACCCCATGTTTTAGCATCTATTTTGATCCTTGTCTGAATAAATAAATTTGTGTTTGCAAAAAGGTGATTTCTAAACCTGTCATTTCTTCAACATTCAGTAGTTTGCATTCTTCTGTAGAAAAAAGAACCCCTGCTCCCAAACCTAGATGTTCTTGAATATCACTATTGACTCAAGGATTGTTTTGATTCAATATGTTATAATCCATTCCTGTTCTTCTTTCTGATGCCCAAATCGTCACAAATTCGACCAATGGGAGCCTCTGTAAGCCAGCAACTATATTCTTTTACTGCGAATCCATTAGTCTTAGAAAATTTTCTTGACTTCCAGCCCAAAATGTTCCAGGATCTACTTGTATATTCCCTCAGCCAGATCTGAAATCAGGAATCAGTAGACTATGGTATTTCAGAAATCAAGATCTGAGGGCTAGGGGTGTTCATTGAGACAGGGAAACCATTGCTTCTACATTGTGTCTGTGCATAGAACCAGAAGAAATGTACAAATATCATGAGTCTGTACCGAGACCTCCAGTTGAGATCCACGACCATAGGCTTCTTTCCATTCCCTGTGTCTGATACTGTGTGTCTCTTCTGCCATGGTCAAAGGAATTCCCATCAATGTTAATATATTTACGTACTCGTTCTATCTCTAGTAATCACAAAATAGTTTCAAAATTACTTCAACAAGACCACTATGAACAACAAATCTACTAAGTAAAATTTGAGATGCCTTTGCAGGTTGTTTTTGTTGTTGTTGTTGTTTTGTTGTCCTTAGGTTATATCCCACAAAGGATATATGGTGAAGTTAAATTATTCTTCCTCTGTGGTTATCAGTTCAATATACCATTAGCTTAATTTTTTTTTCAGTTTGTATTCAGTTTTAGGGTTTCCTTTTTGTTTTAATTTTACTTTTGAATATAAGTCAAAACTATGTAAAAAGATATCCTCAAAGATCTCATTCACATCACCTTCATCCTGTTTCTGTTCAGTCTTTTAGAGGGAATGATTTTCATTTGTCTCTGATTTATTTTTTTTCTGTATTTTTTTTAATTTACATATCTTTCTTTTCATTTCCTTTTTTGCTCTTCTTTTTGCTATTATTTCTGTATTTCTATTTGCAAAACAAGCAAATATATCACTTATTTTCTCTTTTTGGCATAGCTTTTGATATCAAGAAAAGTTTGTATTTTTGCTCTAATGGTTATTATATTTCTGTTGATATCTTTATTGTATGTTATATATTATATGTAATTACAATATTAGATATATAAATATGGTACTTTTAGTTCTTCTACTTTTTTTGGATATTCTTTATTTGCTCTTCTGATGGTTAAACTAGGCTATGGTGCCCAGTCATTTGGTCAAATACTAGTCTAGAATTTGCTCTGAGGGTATTTTGTAGATGTGATTAACATTTCATTCAGTTGACTTTAAGTAAAACATTACCCCCAAATGTTGGGTGGTCCACATCCAATCAATTGAAGGACTGAAATGCAAATCGGGTTTCCCAGAGAAGGAATTCTGCCTCAAATCTGTGACATAAAAATCCCATCTGAGGGGTGCCTGGGTGGCTCAGTTGGTTAAGCATCTGCCTCTGGCTTAGGTCATGATCCCGGGGCCCTGGGATTGAGGCCTGCATTGGACTCTCTGCTCAGCGGGGAGTGTGCTTCTCCCTCTCCCCCTTCCCCCACTCATGCTTTCTCTCTCTCTCTGAAATAAATAAAATAAAATCTTTAAAAAGAAATCCTGTCTGAGTTTCCATCCTCCTGGCCTGCCCTACAGATTTTGAACTTGCCAGCCTCTGTAATAACATGAACCAATTCTTTAAAATAAAAATCTCTCTTTCTACATCTATCCCATTGGACTGATAGACTTCCCTACTATGAGTACTGAAACCACCTAGAAACTTCTTATTTCCCCTGTTCCTCCTCTTTCCCAAGATAGGATCTGAAGGGATATGGGATATCTTTTTACTCTCAGTTAATACCTATCAGTCAGTCAATAACCTTATTCTACTTCTCACATAGCCTCTCCCTTCTCACTCCTACCCTCCTTTTTTTATTCACACAACAGGCCTTACCACCCATAATAGCTTTAGCTGTTTCTACTGTTTTTTTCAGTTAATTTTCTCTCTTTCCACCAAATGAGTTTTCTGTCCATACAATCATTAAAAGGAAAATTTTCACTGGTTCATTTAACACAACCAAACATCCGGTTTCGTGCACAATAACAGAGGCACATTCACTTTGATCAATACTGGGGTCCTGTAAACCAGAGTATTTTTTTTAACCTGTCATTTGACTGGCCCATAAGTAAAAGACAACAGTCATGTCCTCAAAACCATATCCCCACTCCATTTTTTATGGTTGTACTGTGCCTCCATTTTCAGAGCAATAGACATTACATTGCTGTCCTGTTTCCATAATAACTATCATTTTTAGTCTTAGATCTACAGTAAATATATATTTAATTCCTACTCCCACTCATGTCAGTCTTTCCCATTATTTTGGTTGTCTGAAGTTTGTTTTCTATTAGATTCCTCAGGGAGTTTTCACGGGGAAAATATTCACTGAGTTCTTGCATGTTTATAACAGTTTGTGGCCTTTGTAGGTGATGATCAGTTTAGCTGGATATAAAATCTTTGGTTCACATTTTCTTTCCTTGAATGAGTTGATTATAACACTTCATCATTCCTGGCACAAAGCATTGGTGTTGAAAAGTCTGATGACAATTTGATTTTCTTTCTCTTATAAGTGAGTTAATATTTTTCTCTAGATACCCAAATAATTATTGTTATTAAAGTCCAATAGGTTTGTTAGAATATGCCTCAGTGTTGGCTATTTAATTGATTTTTCCATGCAGTGGAGTGCCCTTTTCAATACAGAGTAAGTTTTGTGTTTTGTTTTGTTTTTTTCTTTTTAAATGAAGAAAGTTATCTTGAATTATAGTGTTTATTATTTTCTTTGTCCCAGAGATTTGGCTTTCCACTTTGGGGCTCCTACTAAGTTTATGTTTGATCTTCTTGCCTATCTTTTATATTTTAAAATCTCTTTTCCATTTCTTTTTGATTAAAAAAATTTCCCCCTTCTCATCTTCTCTTTCTTTTTAAGGAAACTCTGTAGGTATTTGCTCTGTGTTTATCTTTGTTTAGCCTTCATTTCTGAGAGTTTTTTCTTTTATGTTTTATTTTTTCCTAAGTCATATAATTTTAGTTTTTTTTTTCTATAATTGTGTTTTTTAAGTCATCTTTTCCAATCTCTTCATTTGCAGTTTTTCTAATTCTGATGTATGCTGCCCCTTCATTGCTTCTATAATCCTTTTAATTTATTTTGGCACATTTTGAAATATTAAGTTGCTATTTACATCTGCTTTGTAGGCTTGTCTTTCTGGTATGCCTCCATAGGTCATTATTTTGCTCCTTATATCTTCTTTCCTTATAACATCTCTGTAGGGGGTGTGACTTCAATATGTTTTATTGTTCATGTTCAAGCAAGATGAATTTTCCTATACTTTTAGGCTGGAAGGCAGGTCAAAACAGTTTTATCACTTTGTGGCTCTTGAATTCCTTCTGCTGTTTTCACAAAATGGACATATATATCTGGTCTCTTACTTTCTGGTAATTGTTTTCTCTTTCCTTTACCTCTGTGGTTCCAGTCCTGTTCAATTTGCTTCTACTACAGCAGCTTCTCATCAGGGCAGGTCTCTCTCCCCTGGAGGAGAACATTGGTTTATTCATTTTGAGAGTTCTCAGGATCCAGAACTCTTTAGCACCATGCCTTCCCTTGTCCACCTTTCACTCACCCATAAGCTGGAGACTGCCAAACCCAATCTGTAACACTCATCTGAGTGAAGATTCTCAGATTGATTGGCCCTCCAGACTTTCCTATGACCTTGTGGCGAATGTGGGAATTCTTCAGACCCATTGCCTCCCTTCCCCGTCCTCCCACACCATTGCTGATTACCCCACACATTCTGATGTTTGATATTTTCATTGCACTTGGTTCAAAACACTTTCTAATCTCCATTGTAATGTCTTCTTTGTCCCATGGGCTATGTATCAGTGTTTTTCTTGATTTCCAAACACATGAGGATTTCCTTTTATTTTCATTTTTTAAAATTTAAATTCAATTAATTAACATATAGTGTATTATTAATTTCAGAGGTAGAGGTCAGTGATTCATCAGTCTTTTTTTTTAATTTTTTTAATTTTAATTTTAATTTTTTAAAGATTTTATTTATTTATATGACAGAGAGACAGCGAGAACAGGAACACAAGCAGGGGGAGTGGGAGAGGGAGAAGCAGGCTTCCCGCGGAGCAGGGAGCCCGATGTGGGACTCCATCCCAGGACCCTGGGATCATGACCTGAGCCGAAGGCAGACGCTTAATGACTGAGCCACCCAGGCGCCCCAGTGATTCATCAGTCTTAGATAATACCCAGTGCTCATTATATCACATGCCTTCCTTAATGTTCATGACCCAGTTACCCCATCCCCTCACCCCCTTGGCCTCCAGTAACCCTCAGTTTGTTTCCTATGATTAAGAGTCTCTCATAGTTTGTCTCCCTCTCTGATTTTGTCTTGTTTTTCCCCTCCCTTCCCCCATGATCCTCTGTTTTGTTTCTTAAATTCCACATGAGTGAGATCATATGATAATTGTCTTTCTCTGATTGACTTATTTCACTTAGCATAATACCCTCTAGTTCCACCCACATCGTTGCAAATGGCAAGATTTCATTTTTTTGATAGCTGAGTAGTATTCTATTGTGTGTGTGTGTGTGTGTGTATACCACATCTTCTTTATCTGTTCATCTGTCAATGGACATCTGGGCTCTTTCCATAGTTTGGCTATTGTGGACACTGCTACTATAAACATTGGGGTGAACCTACCCCTTCAGATCCCTACATTTGTATCTTTGGGGTAAATACCCAGTAGAGCAATTGCTAGATCATATGGTAGCTCTATTTTCAACTGTTTGAGGCATCTCCATACTGTTTTCCGGGGTGGTTGTACAAGCTTGCATGCCCACCAAGAGTGTAAGAGTCTACATGGGGATTTTCTTTCCTTTTCTTTTTTTTTAAGATTTTCTTTATTTATTTGAGAGAGAGAGAGAGATAGCAAGAGAGAAGCACAAGCAGGGAGGAGAGGGAGAAGCAGACTCCCCGCTGAGGAGAGAGCCCCATGTGGGGCTCAATCCCAGGACCCTAAGATCATGACCCGAGCCGAAGGCAGCCGCTTAACTGACTAAGCCACCCAGGCGCCCCTACATGGGGGTTTTCTAAGTCATTTATATTATTTCAGTTTTCTGACATTTGATGATCTGTTTATACAAATATTCTATGTGTTCTTGAACATGTATTCAACTGCTTGACTGTTGAGTACTGCATTCTGTACATGTCAATTCATTCAGCTTATTATAGTGGTGGCATTCAAATCTTCTATAGCCTCACTGATTTTTTTTCCTGCTTGTTCTATAAGTTTCTGGGAGAAGTATGTTAAAGTCTCCTACCATGTATATTTGTCTACTTCTTCTTTTCATTCTGCCAAGTTTTGCTTTATATGTTTTTAAACTGTTAATGTACACACATCCAGATTTTTATATCTTCCTGTTGAATTGAGCTTTTTATAATATTAATGTGTTCCTGTTGTCTCTAATAATGTTTTTCTTCTTAAAGTCTACTTTGTCTGAAATTAATATAGTTATACATGTTGGTTAGCGCTCACATGATATATATATATATATATATATATATATATATATATATATATATATATATTTTTTTTTTTATTTCTGTTTTTTTTTTTTTTTTTTTTTTTTTTAAAGATTTTTATTTATTTGACAGAGCACAAGCAGAGGGAGAGAGAGGGAGAAGCAGGTTCCCTACTGAGCAAGGAGCCCGACATGGGACTCGATCCCAGGACCCTGGGATCATGACCTGGGCCGAAGGCAGCCGCTTAACCGACTGAGCCACCCAGGCGTCCCTATCCCTGTGTCTCTTAATATATTTTCTATATGTTCTATACTTTTTTCCCCACTCTGTACTTAAATTTCAATATTTTGTATTGAATTCATCTTTTTTTTTTAAATTTGTGTCCAGGGCACCTGGGTGGCTCAGTAGGTTAAGTATCTACCTTTGGCTCAGGTCATGATCTCAGGGTCCTGGGATCGAGCCCCGCATCCGGCTCCCTGTTCAGGAGGGAGTGCGCTTCTCCCTCTGCCTCTGTCGCTCCTCCCCGCTCTTGCTCTTGCTCTCTTTCTCATACTCTCACTCAAATAAATAAATAAAAATCTCTTAAAAATTTTTGTGTCCAATCTGTTGTTAATGCACTGTTAGCATTGAGCTCCTAATTCCATGTTTTATCGTTGCCATTTCTCTGGGGAAATCCTTAATCTTGTCTTTTATATCCTTAAATGTAGTTATTTAAAGTCTGTGGTCTGACAGTTTCATAATCGGAGGTCCTATGGGTCTCTTTCTTCTATTGTTTGTGCTTTCTCTTGGGCTTTGTTTATGTTGTATTACTGCCTTGTTTGCTCGGTTATTTTATTTATTTATTTTTGAAGATTTTATTTATTTATTTATTTGACAGAGAGAGACACAGCGAGAGAGGGAACACAAGCAGGGGGACTGGGAGAGGGAGAAGCAGGCTCACCGCCGAGCAGGGAGCCCGATGCGGGGCTCGATCCCAGGACCCTGGGACCATGACCTGAGCCGAAGGCAGACGCTTAACGACTAAGCCACCCGGGCGCCCCTGGCTCGGTTATTTTAAAGTTAACCTTTGGAAAGTGTGTTGAAAATTGTTAAAAATAATTGTTAGAAATAATCTGAGGCCCAGGATACCAGCATTCTGGAACTAATTTAATCCCATTTGATTGAAAGTGATGATTTGAAGCTGGGCCACTGGGCTTGTTAGGGCTGGCTTATTTCTCCTTTTACTCCCAGAGTGAGGACCCATTGCCAAGGGCGGTTCACCAGCATGCCCCGGCCCCAGCCACATAAGGATGTCAAAAGCACTATGTGGCCTCTCGGCCACTTCTTTCAGGACTGGCAAACATCTTGAAGGGGAAAGCACCTCCAAATGCCAGGTTCCTCGGTCTCTAGGCCTGCATTTCTTCCCTGCTTTGTGATGCCTTTAAGTGGATATTTTCTCTTTATCTGGCTCGTCTAGAGGTCTGTGGGAAATCTGATCTGAATGATTTCATTTCCCATTACAGGGATGTCTGATTTACATTTTGCCAGATAATTTTGTTAAAACAGAAGGGGTAAGGCAGATGCGGGGGACCAAGTAGGAGACCGTTGCAATAACCCAGTGAGAGACGCTGGTGACTTGGATCTGGGGATGAAAGAAAGTGACCAACCAAGAGTGACTCCAACGTTCATGGCCTGAGCAAAAAGGTGAATGCTTGTGTCCTTTTCTAAGGTAGTGAAGGTAGGAAGGGAGCCATTTTGGGGGGCAGAGTTGGGAAGGAAGTGCAGTTTCGGTCATGTTAAGAGTGAAATGCCTCAAATAAAAACTTAAAGAAACAAACAAACCCGAGCCAATCCAAAAAAAAAAAAAAGAAATGCCTCTTAGACACCCAGAGGAGTCATCTTGTGAATGGCTGGGGATGTGTCTGGAGTTTAGGCGAGAGGCCTGAGCTGGAGATAAAACTTGGGGGTCATCAGTGTGGAGGTTGCATTTTAAGCTCTGAGCCTAGATCAGCTCATCTGGGAGAAGATATAGGTGTACAAGGACGGAGGACTGAGTGCGAGGCCCCCAACAGCATGAGGCCAGGGAGGTAGGGGGAAACGAGAGCACGGTGGGTGGTGGTGGTGGGAGCATGTCTTCTGGAAGCAGAGTGCAGAGAGCACTTCCAGAGGCAGGGAACAATGGGTCAGACGAGATGAGGCTTTTGTGATGGGAATTTTTTTTTTAAATTATTTTCCAGTTTGTCTTTTGTTTTTGTTTGTGGTGTTTTAATCTTATGAAGCATCTGTGTTTCTCTCTGTCTGGATGTGACCGTCTTTGTTGTGTCATGCTACTGGCTTCCTCCCGTTTCCTTGTTCCAACATTGCATGTATCCACGCTGTAGCCATGTGTGCCCACGGGTGGGCCCAGAGCAGGGGCATGTGGCTCAGGGGAGGCTGTGAGCCCAGGGTGGAGTGGTCAGGCTGAGGTGCCCGAGCCGAGGGGGGCCCTGTGGGGTCAGAGGTCTTATGGGGTGTGGGAGGGCCACCAGTTCCACTCCCTCTTTGGGCCCTGGTTTCCCCTTCTGTAACTGGTTTCAATGCTTGCTTCCTTGAAGTGCTGGGGAGGATTCCTGAGTGTGCAGGAAGAGGCAGCTCCCCCGTGAACTGGGCAGGGCTGTGCCCTGGGAACAGGGTCATTTCCTCGACACAGACCAGTCTGACTAGCACCTTGGAGCTAAAAGGCCCACCCCTTGGTGCCCACAGACAAGTGGGAGACTGAGACCAGAGAATATTCCTGCAGACACTGGGGCCCCAGGAGGGGCTGGAGAACTCATTAGCCCAAGCCCCTGATGGCAGAGCAAGATCCTGGGGTCACCTGAAAAAGTCCAGTTTTAAAAGGGTTGGGACCTGTTGTAGCCCCACTGGGATGTGGATTGGGGGCTGCCTAGGCTGGGCTCCTGGACTGCTGGGAGGGACTGGGGGTCTGGCCCAGGCAAATGAGCCAGGGCTGCTGGGAGGGGCTAGGGAATCATGGCGGCAAAAGCCCAGCACAGACTGAGAAGTACCTTCTATAAGGCAAGGGGCAGTGTAAATGGTATTACAATTTGCAATCTGTAGAGGGCTCTGGACCTGTGAGCAGCTGGACTTGAGGGGGCAGCCCAATGTGGTCTCTGACCAGAGTTCGGTGGCAGCAGGTGGTCACCCACCTGTCACCATTCCCTGGTAAATGCCAGCCAAGCAAGCCCATGTTGGGAGGCTGGGGCTGGGGAGCCAGGCCTCTTATTCTGTGCTGTGTCCCCTAGAGCCATCCTCCAGCAGCATGGCTCACCTGTGGATGCCACCATTGCGGCTCTGGTCTGCACTGGAGTCGTCAACCCTCAGAGCATGGGCCTGGGCGGAGGGGTCATCTTCACCATCTACAATGCAACCACAGGTGAGTTCATACCAGGGACCCCATGGGGAGGACGGGCATGTCCACAAGCACTAAGAGTGAGGTGCTTACAAACATCTTAAGTGTTTGCCGAGCTGTCCTGTGCACCCATGGCCCTTCTTGGGTCCTCTTGGTGCCCCCCACTTCCTCTACCTTGTCTGGGCAAAGCCACCGCAACCTATCTCAAATAGAAGCATTGTCAGGGAGGAAGAAATTCTTCTGCCCTTCAAGGTCCTTCTAGCTGGACTAAGGATTAAATTGACATGAGATAAATTAACAGGGCAAAATCGAATTTAATTTCCCATGTGTGGGGAATCCACACAGACATGGAAATCCCAAAGACAGACAAAATGAGCTAAGGAGAAGGGGGTAGGGGTCTGGGACTTCAAAGGGAAGGAATGCAATTCACGGGAAGATAAAGAAGAGTAAACTGTTTGCGGGGCCACTGGGCAACAATGGGACACAGAGGACTTTTACCAAAGGCCTTGCAACGTCCCTCCCTGTCGCCCCTTACTAGTTTATATCCTACTGTAGTCATCTATGGTGATGGCTCTCTTCCTGGAGCAGGTCCTCTGTCTAAATTCTTTCAGGCAGCAGTAGGGGGGAGGTAAAAAGCTCTTCTGGATTCTTTTGGGTCTTAATTGCTTTTAACTCAAAAATAATCTTCAAGCCAAAGTGGCCTATCTTTGGGTGGCCCGCTCTTGGCCCCTACAGCACAGAGGCCAGTTCAAAGTACAAAGAGAGAAGCTGAGGCCTAGAGCAGGGCCAGGGCCATATGAGGGGGGACTATGGTGTGGGGTGAGGACTGGCAGCCCCAGGAATGCCCCTGAGCACTCACATGCCCTGCCCCAACTCTAGGGAAGGTGGAAGTCATCAATGCCAGGGAGACAGTGCCTGCCAACTACATCCCGGACCTACTGGACCAGTGTGAACGGGCCCAGCCACTGGGCACAGGTGAGGCCCTTGGAGGGGCCACCCTCTCTCATCCCACCAGGCCACTGGGGTGGATCAGAACCCTCCCCCAAAGGGGCTTTGTGGACAGGCTGTGCAGCTATCGAATGGGGATCCCCCAGGGAGGTCCTGACCCGCCGGAGTTGGGGGAGTCTTCCCGGGACAGGGCTGAGTAGGGAGTGGTGATCCAAGCAGAGGGACCAGCCTGGCAAAGGCCTGGAAGGTTCAGTGGAGATGGGGTGTTGGGTGGGGTAGGGGGTCCCGGGGCCTGTTTGTGCTGGGCCCTGATGGAAGGCAGTGGGGAGCCACGGGGCGATGGGGGGGGAGGGTTGAGCAGGGAGGGACCAAGTCAGGTGTGGGCTCCAGAAAGCTCATTCTGGCTGCCATGCCAGGGGGACCAAGCGGGTGGGCGAGCATGGGGGTGGTGGAGAACCCCTGCGGAAGGCTAGGGTGCTGAGGTCAGGGACATGACACCACTGTGCCTTGCAGGGGCCCAGTGGATTGCAGTGCCCGGGGAGCTCCGTGGCTATGCCGAGGCCCACCGCCGCCACGGCCGCCTGCCCTGGGCACGGCTCTTCTGGCCAACCGTCTCCTTGCTCCGAGGGGACTACCGCATGCCCTCCATCCTCAGTCAGTTCCTGCAGAACGACTTCCTACGGCCTTCCTTGTACAAGACATCCCTGAGGTGAGCACTTCCCCAAGGCGTCCCCGGGCCCCCGCTCAGCTCCTGGGTTCAGGCTATGGCCTGTCTGCCTGGCTCCCACCCCAGTCCCACCTCAGCCCCTCCTTGAACTGGAGTAGGGTTGACCCTGTGCAGGTGTTGGGGGCCCGAAGGCCAGGAAGGCCAGTACTTTGCTGTCTCGATTGCCAGAACTTTGAGCGAGGTGGCAGAATAATCAGAGGGGCTCAGGCCAGAAGGGGTTTATATCCAAGTGATCGGACTCCAGGATGTGGATTTGGGCTCGGCCACCACCCTCTTGTCCCGCCCTTCTCCACCCCCCAAGCCCGTGTCAGGCCACTGACCCTGTCTTCCCAGGGGAGTCCCAGGCCCGAGGAGGGAGCGTGCCCTCCCCCAGCCAGGGTGATGAGTGAGGTGAGAGGCTTCAGCCTCCCAATCTTAGAGGAACTGTCTCCCCTGATGTCTACACCAGCCCCTCAGGACCCCAGACCAGGACTGCCTCCCTGAAGGGTCCCAAGGAACCCACAAGAGCCCCTGCAGGAGTGTGGCTGCCTCCTGGGGCCCCGCTCCACCCTGAGGCTGCCCCCACCTCCCCAGGCAGCTCTTTTTCAACGGCACAGAACCCCTGAGGGCTCAGGACCCATTCCCCTGGCCCGCACTGGCCGCCACCCTGGAAACCGTGGCCACGGAGGGTGCAGAGGCCTTCTACACAGGGACACTGGGCCAGACGCTGCTGGAGGACATTGCCAATCAAGGTCAGCTGCGCTGAGGCCTCAGAGCCCCCAGCCCTGCCAGAGAAAGAGTTGGGCTCTGGGTGCTAGGGGGGAGGGCAGGCCCTTCCCCAAGCCCTGCCGGAATGTCAGCTGCTCCAGGACTTGGGGAGGCCAGGCGTCCAGGCCTGCCTACTGCTGGCCTCAAGGACCCTGTGGTTGGGGCCCTCGAGGAGCAGAGCCCCCCATAAATTAGGGAGCTAGTGGTGGCCATAGGGGGTCACAGTGGGCTCCTGGGCCTGGAGCTGGCCACCCTCATGATCCGTCAGAGTGTGACTGACACTCTCTCACCTTCCTGTCCTCTTCCCACCAACGTGCCCGCCTCTGGCCTCTGTCCACCCATCCCTCGCCTGGCTCTAGGGTCCAGCCCGGACGGCACTGCCCGCAGACCCTCCATCACCCCTAGGGCTCTCGGAGGCTAGTTGGTGTGGGGATCCCCAGCACGTGACCCGGGATCAGGGGCTGTCACTCTGCCTGTTTTCCCGTCCGTACATGGGGTCTCTTCTGTCTCGCCTCAGGCAGTAGGCTGACCCCGCAGGACCTGGCCTCCTTCCAGCCGGAGGTAGTGGATGCCCTGGAGATGCCCCTGGGGGACTACACCCTGTACTCACCGCCACCACCTGCAGGGGGCGCGATTCTCAGCCTCATCCTCAACGTGCTCAAAGGTAAGACTCCCGGTGCTCCCACCCAGAGTCCTGCCCCACTGGGAGCTCCGGGCCCGGCTGTCGCTTTGGGCCGCCTTCCTTTTCCGGCTCAGCCCCTCCTCGGACACCAAAGATGGGGCTGTGGAAACGGGTCAAGACATTGTGTCCTAGAGCTGGCCTCTGGCGCAGTCCACGCTGGGGCTTCACTGAAGGGTCGGAGGTCGTCCACCCGGCCAGTCCGGCCCCGCAGGTGGGCTCGGAAGGTGGTGAGCGGCCTGGTCAGCGTGTGCATCCGGGGCTGAGGCCTGGCCTGTGGGATGGCGAGGGGGGTTCCCGGCTGTGCCCAGGGTTGGGGCTGCTCGCAGCTAGCCTGTGTCACTTCCCTGTGACTCCCGTGACAGAGTACCACAAACTTGAGGCTTAAAGCAACAGAAATCTATTTTCTCCTAGTTCTGGAGGCCAGATGTCCAAAATCAAGGTGTCAGCTGATCCATGTCTCCTCTGGGGACTCTGGGGGACAATCTGTTCTTTGTCTCATCCAGCTCTTGGTGGCCGCGAGCGCTCCCAGGCTGCGGCTGCATCCCCGTCTCTGCCTCCTGCTCACTCACACAGCCTCGCCCTCTTCTCTGTGCGTCTGTTTTATAAGATTACATTTAATTGTGTGATTACATTTAGAACCCACCGGGATAATCCAGGATAATCTGCTCTTCTCAAGATCCTTAACTTAATCACACATTTTGCCATATAAGGTAAAATTCACTCTTTTGCCATTTAAGGTAGTATTCACAGGTTCTGGGGATTAGGACATGGACAAGTCTTTTTTGAGGGGGGCCAACATTCCACCCACGACACAGGGTGACCCCGACCTGCGTCCGTCCCCTCCCCAGGGTTCAACTTCTCCTCGGAGTCAGTGGCCAGGTCCGAGGGGAGTGTGAACTTGTACCATCACCTTGTGGAGACGCTCAAGTTTGCCGGGGGACAGAGGTGGCGGCTGTGGGACCCCCGCAGCCACCTGGATATCCAGGTGAGGCGGCTTGTGGCCGCTGGAGACCCCCCTTCCCGGCCCCTGGGCTCAGCATGAAGGGAAGGTGAGGCTGTCCCTGGACCCCGAGAGTCTGACTGGGTGAGGTTGGAGGGGTGTGTATGGAGTTTTAGGACAGGACAGCCTGGCAGGGAGGGTGAGGCGGGTCTGTGGATTAGAAGGGGCCCTGAAGTGGCAAGTACTATAGGGACCTTAGTAGGTGCTGGCACCATACTTCAGAGGACCTGGAGGATGGGCCGGGTCTGGGGGTAGCCTGGGCTTGAGCGGCACACACTGGGGAGGGCCTCCCAAGGGACCCTCTTCTCTGTGGGCCCCCCCGGCCCCTCACTGACCTGCCACCTGCCCGGCCACCCCAGAACGCCTCCCAGGACCTGCTGGGAGAGGCTTTGGCCCAGCATATCCGCCAGCAGATCGACACTCGCGGTGACCACCAGCTCAGCCACTACAGCCTGGCCAGGGCCTGGGACCACAAGACGGGCACGTCGCATGTGTCTGTGTTGGGGGAGGACGGAAGCGCTGTGGCAGCTACCAGCACCATCAACACGCCGTATGTGCCTGCCTGGCCCCGGGCCCTGCCCCTTTGCCTCCTCAGCTGGTTTGTCGAGCCCCCGGTGTCCCCTTGCTTGTGTCCATGGGGCAATACCTTGCTTTTCCCTTTGCTTCTTCCTCTCTGTCGGAGGGGCCATCCACCTCTGGCTTCTCCGGCTGGGAGGCTGCTGATGGGTGGCCCGGAGCCAGGACCTGCTTGGGCATGAGCTTTACCCAGAAGGACACCCTGATGGGGGGCACAGGTGCATCTCTGGGGGCGAGTGGCGGCTCCGGCGTGCTAGCAGGCTGTCGCGAACACGGGGGGCTCGGGCACCCGTGCCGGGCCGGGAGCCCAGACTCCGCCTCTGCCCGCAGCTTTGGAGCAATGCTGTACTCCCCACGCACGGGCGTCCTGCTCAACAACGAGCTTCTGGACTTATGCTGGAGGCGCCCCCCGGGCTCCGAGGTCACCCCCCAACCCGGTGAGCCTGAGGGCCCCACTGGTGAGAAGGGGGAAGGCGGGCAGCCCCTGGGCCAGCCCCAGTGTGCACCGCGGTGAATGGAGACACAGACGGAGGGGGGTTCCGGAGGGTGCTGGCTGAAAGTGAGGCCGCAGGTGACACTTGTCCGGCCTCCAGTTCCAGGTGAGCGGCCTCCATCATCCATGGTTCCCTCCATCTTGGTCAACACAGCCCAGGGGTCAAAGCTGGTGATCGGTGGGGCTGGTGGGGAGCTCATCATCTCTGCTGTGGCCCAGGTGAGTCAGGGAGCTCCTGGCTGGAACTTCTGCTCTCCCAGGGCCAGGGACGGGTTGGTGCACGGTGGGCCTGGGAGAGCGCAAATTCCAGCCAGGAACTGGTGGGTCCACCACCCAGGGCTGGTGACCCCTCCTTCCCCTCCTGTGTTCTCCTTCTCTCCCCCAGGCCATCATAAACAAGCTGTGGCTTGGCTTTGACCTGAGAACTGCCATTGCAGCCCCTATCCTGCATGTCAACAGCAAGGGCCATGTGGAGTACGAGCCCAACTTCAGCCAGGTAAGGCCGCTGTCCCCGCCACCACCAAGACAGATGCCTCAGTGCATGCTGCTCAAAGCCTCCCATGGGATCTCAGCCCCTGAGTGTCTTAGGTTGGGCGCACTTCCCCTGCTGGGGCCATCGGCAGGTCAGAAGCTCAGTGGGGAAGGCACCAGGCCAGTCTTGTGGCCTCCAAGGCAGAAAACTGGGTATCGTCCATGCTTCTCCCAGGCCAAGCACCTCTGCACATTGGTCTCCGCTCTGTTCTGTTCCCTCTGGGCGCTAGTGTTCCTGGCTGTGGCCTCTCGGACTCTCTCTCATGATGATCTGTTTCCTTGTATGACTTGTGGCTTTTCTGTGTGAAGTTTAGTTGTAAGAGTATTATTCTGTGACAGTCTGCATAGCGATTTCCTTCTGAGGCGTGGGGGTCACATTAGTGCTGGTGCTTACGAACATTTCTTGCTTCCCCCCACACGAGCAGGTCCCCAGAGCTAGATTCTCTCATCCAGACTGCTGCCCAGCAGATAGTCACCTCCCGCAGAGCTCCTCTGGGCGGGCAGACACCCTTTGCTAAGGTCTAATTTAAAAGTCTGGCAGCTTTTGGGGCGCCTGGGTGTCTCAGTTAGTTAAGCATCTGCCTTCGGCTCGGGTCAGGATCCCAGGGTCCTGGGATCAAGTCCCACAACCGGCTCCCTGCTCAGCAAGGAGTCTGCTTCTCCTTCTCCATCCACCTCTCCCCTGCTTATGCTTTCTCTCTCTCTCTCTCGCTTGCTCTCGCTCAAATAAATAAATAAAATCTTAAAAAAAAAAAAAAAAAAAAAAAAGCCTGGCAGCTTTTGAAGGCTCTGAGCTTCCTGCCTGGGGTCCGTTCAGCCAGCTGGGGTTTAAGGTCCTCAAAGCTGCCTTGTCCATGGTGAGGTGCTCTTGGTGTCAAGGCTTCCTCCCATGGCGCTTAGAGCGCTGAGGACCATAGAGTGAGGAACTTTACTCCAAGGGAGTGTGTAGTCCCTGAGAACCTTGGCCTTGGGGGCTGGAGGCTAAGGACTCTCGGAGTCTGAGGTGCTCCCTCCCTATATAGGGTACTCCCCAGGGTGTCCTCAGATCCAGGCCAGAAATGATCTTGCATCTCAAGCTCCCTCTGGCCTGGGTGATGTCCTCCCTGCCATGCTCCCTGGGGCCCGGCTCCTCCACTGGGACTTTTTGTGGGAGGCCACAGACTCCAGGCCCTCCAGACGAGGCTACACCCAGTGCCCTCCCATCCTCACCGCCACTGATGCCCAGTCCTGCCTTCTCAGTCGGGACTCAGATCTCTGCCCGGAGCCCCGTCCCCTGGACAGGTGGAGCTAAGCTGTCTTCACCTGTGTACTGGCCTTCTCTCCCCTCCAGGAGGTGCAGAAGGGGCTCCGGGCCAGGGGCCACAACGAGACCAAGAGTCCCTTTTTCCTGAATGTGGTCCAGGCTGTGTCCCAGGACGGGGTCTGCGTGTGTGCCGCAGCAGATCCGAGGAAAGGTGGGGAGGCCTCGGGCTACTGAGGACACTGCTCCTGAGAGCTGCAATCGGCCCACCATCAGTGTGTGCCCAGGCTGGCCTTGACCGTGGGACCAAGCACTCAGGCAGGATCTGGACCCTTTGGCGGAGGGTCGGCCTGGGGCTACAAGAGGTGGGGACAGCCTGGAAGATGGACAACTGTGGGGGCTGAGCCCTCTCCCAGAGCCCCTTGTGGCCCTGCCCTGACCCCCAAGCCTTCCCTAGGCCTGTCACCCAAGACTGTGGCCTACCCTCCCCCCAGGCTCCACTCCCCATCTGTATACCCTCTAGTCCAAGATTAAAGAGGAGGGTGGATCTCAGCCTGATTCGGGGTCTAGTTGTGGGAAGGCGCCCTTAGAAAGCACACACACGGAGTTCCTAAGTCCTCCACAACACACCAGCAGGGAGGTGCGGAAACTGAGACCTAGCGACAGGCTGGCCTTGCCCAGGCCACCCCTGCCGGGCCTCCGCAGTATGGCTGTCTGGGGCCTGCCTTTTGGTGGGAAGGCAGGGCTGTGGCCAGGGGCACCTGCCCCTGACTCTTGCCAGGCCTTAGGACCATCTCTGGATCTTGCGCTCTGTGCCAGGAAAAGGTTGGATGAAATAGGACCCCGCCCCAGTCCCCAGCTCCAACAATTGCCCATGTTCTCACGCTCAGCACTGTTGACATTTCGAGTGAAATAGTCTTGCTGGGGAGCTGTCCCGCCATTGCTGTGTGTTGAGCAGCTTCCCTGGCTTCTACTTGCTAGATGTACAGCACCTACTACCACCACCACCAGTGGCCAAATCATCCCGAGTTGAGAACGGCTCTCCCGGACCCATTAGCCTCCAGTTGCTGAGATGGCTTTGCCAGTTGCTGGGGGGACTGCCCTCCCTGAGGGTGCCTCGCTGGACTGGCCTGGGGGTCCTGCCCCACACTGGTTCCTGGGAGCATTGGGTGTTACCCCAGCGTCCTGCAGGGGCATACCTCCACCTGGCAGGGTCTGAGGCCTGGTTCCACTGCTGGAGCCACGGCCTCCCACCCTGCTCTTCCTATTTGGCCAAGCAGGACAGGAGTGGCTATTATTCCCCTGTGGCTGCTGAGACAAAATACCACAGAGTGCATTCAAACTACAGAAATCTACGCTCTCACAGGCTAGGAGTCTGAAATCAGTATCACCAGGCTAAAAGCAAGGTGTAAGCAGGGCTGAGTTCCCTCTGGGGGCTCTAGGGAGACTCCTTCCTGCCTATGCCCGTTTCTGGTGGCTGCTGGGGTCCCTTGCTTTGTGGCCACATCACTCCAGCTCCTCCCTCTTGGTCATGTGGCCTTCTCGTTTGCATGTGAAGGCTCCTTCTGCTCTGCACGGGTCTGGGTGGAGAAGGTGCCCCCCAAAAGGGGGTAAGGACACCTGTGGGCATCTAGGTCCCATTCAGATAACCCAGGATACTCTCTTGTCTCAAGATCCTTAACTCAGTGGCAAAGTCACTTCTGCCATATAAGGTAATATTCACAAGTGCTGGGGATTGGGATGGGGACCTGATGTCAACCACACATTGGGAGAGGGGGCTGGATGGGGCAGATCTCTGATCTGAGCTTGCCTGCGCGGGTGTGTGTTGGGGAGTATTCTGACAGACTCCAAGAGAAACGACTGGGGACAGGGGTGGCTGACTTTGAGAAGGGGGACAGGCTTGCCATGGTCACTGTGCTCCATGGTGACCTCAGGGCCACTCACTGCTGCACTCAGGCAGCCTGGAGGTCACAGCTCTCTCAGAGTCTGACTTTGGGAGGGAGTGGGAAGAGGACTTCTGGGAAGGGCAGGTCTAGTTCAAGAGTCAGGGGTGCAGAAAAAGTGGGCTTAGACAAGCAGGAGTGGGAGGGCAGTTTCTGACCTGGTGGGGTCCAGAGTCTGGCCCTGTGCTGTCAGGAGCGTCCGTAGTGTGGCCTCCCCCTGGGGGAGGCGCCTGGGCCGCTATCCTGATGACTCTAGCACATCGCTCACTGAACTTCACAGCCAGCGGGGGTGACAGAGCTCCCCTCCACGCTGCTTTTGAGGCTTAACAAAAGTCTCAGGTGCAGCTCTCATGGGCCCAGCGGGTCCCTCCCTGAGGCTGTTACCACTCATGAGCTGATGGGTCCCCACCCCGGCTCTGTCCCAGGTTTCTGGATCATCAGACCCCACACCCACACACCAACCGGGGCCACAGGCACTTCAGACTCAACACACCAAACTGGAAGCCAGCTCTGAGGCAACCAGAGGCTCTCTGGTGTCCACCTCTCCCACTCTGGGCACCCAGTCCTCTCCCTCCCTCTGCGTGGCTCAGCCCTGGCTCCCTCTCCTTATCCCTCTCCACCTCCTTGCTGCTGCCCCGGCCTCCATCCACTCCCCACTCATGACAATGATGGGCCTTGGAAAACGCATACCTGATCCACGAGGCAGCACGGAGCTCTCCTTGGTTCCTGGTGCCCCTGGAGGAACCCCATTCCTCTCCCTCCCTGCTCATCCCACCCTCGGAGACTTGCCCAGCCCATGCCCACATCCCACCCAGATCACCAGCAACGCCAGTGATGCCCAGTCAGGGACTCTTACAGCTGGCTCTTTGAACGTCTGGTTACACAGGGGCAATCAGACCCAGGGCTGCAGTATCTTCAAAACCACACTGGCACAGTACAGATCAACCCCTACTGCAGGATCAAAGGAAAATTCATTGCCTTAAACAATTGCATTAATAATAAGAATCAAAATGAATAAAGCATCTAAGTGAAAGTTAGTGAAGGAACAGTCAGAGCAATCAGGAAAGCAGGAGGAAAGGCTCAGTAACAGAGATTGAGATTGATAAATCTGAAATCAGAAAAACAGATCTTTGAAAAAAAATAGGTTTTCAACAGCTTACAGTACAAATGAAGAAATGACAACGGGGAAATGAGTTAAGATGTAGAGGAAGTTAAAAGATCATTCATCCAAATAAATTTGGCTAGTTCAATAAAATAAATTACTTTTTAAGACAATGTAAGTAGGGTTGCAATATGTGAGACTTACACTGAAAATATTGTTGTTTATCTGAAATTCAGATTTAATTGGGCATCCTATATTTTTGGTTGCTAAATCTGGCAACCTTAAATATAAATGACAGATCCAAGAAAGGGCCAAGATCTAGATGTGACAACAATCATCAGAAAAAATTAAGAACATTGCAGGAACACTAGCTTACCTCAAACACCTTTCTAGAAAGTTCCTCAGGTGAAGTGTGTCCTGCCAGCTAAGCCCCCACAGTGAGGAGCAAGAAGGAAAATGTCCACACTCACTTTATGAAGCCAGCAAAAGACTGACCCGAAACCTGCCAAAGCAAACCACGGACCGGTCGTGTTTATGAAACTCAACACGAAGTTCCTAAAAACTTAGCAAGGAGATTCTAGCAACGCATGAAAACATGACATGTCCCACCTCCCCCAGTGGGGTGGACACCAGCGCTGCAAGGAAGGTCTTCTCTCGGTGTGTCCATGAGCGTGACTCTTACCTCTTATTTTTCACCCTGAGGAGAAAAGGTTTATCTCCACAGAGAATGAAGGAGCATTTGAGAAAATTCAGTAACACCCATTCTTTTTTTTTTTTTTTAAGATTTTATTTATTTATTTGAGAGAGAGAACGTGAACGGGGGAGGGGGAAGAGGGAGAAGCAGGTTTCCCTGCCGAGCAGGGAGCCTGGGGTCATGACCTGAGCCAAAGGAAGGCAGAGGCTTAATGACTGAGCCCTCCAGGCGCCCCTCAACACCCATTCTTGATAAAAACGGACAAAAAAGAAAGAAAGAAACCCACCAAAAAACCACTGAATAGAAGGGGAATGAATGGATACTCCTTTAATATGAATATATGCCCCAAGGCCACAATAGCAACCTCTCTGGGCATTGACTGTGGGCTGGGTACTAGTCTATTGCTTTACGTGTATTAACTCAATTCATATAATTCTCCTTAATGAAGTGGAGCTATGATTATCCCAATTTTACAGGTGAGGATCCTGAAGTCACAATGGACCAAGGGTCATGCAGAATAAATGCCAGAAGTGAACGCCTGATACACTGATGGAGAAAATGAATCTTGAACCCTACCTCACACCGAATATAAAAATAATTTAAGATGATCTTAGGAGAGGCGCCTGGGGAGCTCAGCTGGTTAAGCCTCTGCCTTTGGCTCAGGTCATGATCTCAGGATCCTGGGATCAAGCCCCTGGTCAGGATTCCTGCTCAGCAGGGAGTCCACTTCTCCCTCTCCCCACCATCCCCCCTCATGCTCTCTTGCTCTCTCAAATAAATAAAAAAAATTTTTTTTAAATCAATTAAACAAATCCATCCAAATTTGTTTTAAAACAAATTATAAACATACAGTTGTTAAAGCAGCATATGAATAAACCTAAGAAATCATGGGGCACCTGGGTGGCTCAGTTGCTAAGCATCTGGCTCAGGTCATGATCCCGGGGTCCTCGGATGGAACCCCACATCGGGCTCCTTGCTCGGCGGGAAGCCTGCTTCTCCCTCTCCCACTCCCCCTGCTTGTGTTCCCTCTCTCACTGTGTCTCTCTCTGTCAGATAAATAAAATCTTAAAAAACAAAACAAAACAAAGTTTTGGGCAGCCACCTAGGAAAATAATGAAGTGGGATCCCTACCTCTTTATTTACACCAAAATAAATTCCAGTTGGGTCAAGATGGAAGTGTTAAAAGTGAAACCATATAGATCTATAAAAAAAACCAAACCAAAACAAAACCTCGCAAGGAAGTTTTATTTATATTTTTAGAGTGGGGAAAGCCTTTTCAGGCATGACATAAAAACAGGGAGTAAAAGAAAAAAAACACACAGATATATTTGAACACATAAAAAGTAAAAATTTTGATATGGAAAACTTCTTTAAAGATTGACAAACATTTGCAACAATGTGGCTGGAACTAGAGTGTAGTATGCGAAGCGAAATCAGTCAGAGGAAGACAAATACCATATGATTTCACTCATATGTGGAATTTAAGAAACGAGACAAACAAGCAAAGAAAACAAGAGAGGAACCAAAAAACAGACTCTTAACTATAGAGAACAAAGTGGTAGTAACCAGAGGAGAGGTGGGGGGGAGGGGAGATGGGTAAACTAGGTGATGGGAATTAAAAAGTACATTTACCATGATGAGCACTGAGTAATGTACAGAATTGTTGAGTCATGATATTGTACATCTGAAACTAATATAATAGTGTATGTTAGTTATGCTGGAATTAAAGAAAAATCTTAAAA
>NW_023270773.1:2825549-2837804 GCF_011800145.1 Mirounga leonina | reverse complement strand
AGAGGGAGAAGCAGGCTCCCAAGAAGCAGGGAGCCCGATGCGGGACTTGATCCCAGGGTCCTGGAATTGAGCCCCGCATCTGCATCCGGCTCCCTGCTCGGCGGGGAGCCTGCTTCTCCCTCTCACACTCCCCCTGCTTGTGTTCCCTCTCTCGCTGTCTCTCTCTCTGTCAAATAAATAAATAAATACTTAAATATTTAATGTAAAAGACCAAGTATCCATTAGAAAGACGCACAGGGATATGACTCAATTTAGACCACAGAAAGAGAGCTACAAATGAGCTGCTTTAACATTGAAAAAGTTGCTCAACCTCCCTCATAAATAAGCGTCGCCAATAAAAACAACAGTGAGACCCCCTCAGGGACAAAGTAAACAACTCCAGGCGCAGAAGTCTTCCTCTGTGAATTCTTCCAAACACTGATGGAAGGAAAAACACCAGTCTTAAACAAACTGTTCCAGAGAACAGAAAAGAGGAAAGAAACATTGCCCAATGCTTTAAATGAGGACAGCATCATCCTGAGAACAAAACCTGAACAAAGAAATTTCAAAAATGAAAAGTAGAGGGCGATTTCATTCATGGACAGAAATGCAAAACTCCTAAATGAAAGATGAACAAGCCAAATCATCCCCGATTGGGGTTTATTCTGGGAGTGCAAGATTGGTTGCACACAAGAAAGTCAAGCCATGTAATTCATTGTGCTAACACACTAACAGACTAAAGGGAAAAAGAGAGAGACAATCGACCATCTCGATATATGCAGAAGAGCGTTTGATTAAAGTTCCCAACTTGCATTCACAATAAGAACCTTCAGTAACTATAAATGGAAAGAAACTTTCCTAATCTGATAAATTGCAGCTGCAGAACCTTTACAGAAAACGTCATACTTCGTGGTAAAACATAAAAAGCCTTCCTTCTGAGATTGAGACCAATTCCTTTTGAGGCCAAGATAAGCATGGCCGGCTGTTATAATTTCCTTTCATTAGTGGAAGGGAAGTTTTCACTAACATAATAAAGTGAGGGAAAAAAATAAAAGACACAAGGATTGGGAAGGAGAACATAAAACTGTAGCTACTTTACAGATAAACTGTTAGAAATAGGTGAATTTTACACAATCGCAGGGATCAAGGAAAATACACAAAAACCAATAATATTTCTACATATAGCCACAAACAGAAAACATCTTTTGGAATTGAAATCATAAAAGCATAAAAAAAAATCAAAGTTAGTAAAACTAACATGGGTACGCAAGATCTCTACAATGAACATTATAAAATATAATTCGGAGAATTTTAAAAAGACCTAAATAAATGGAGTCTTATACTATACTCATGAACTAGGAGGCTTAGTTTTGTGAAGATGCTCATTCTCCCCACATTCATCCAGAGGGTCAGTGCAACCTTAATAAAAATCCTAAACGATTTTTTTGTGGAAATTGGCAAGCTGCTTCTAAAATTCATATGGAAACACCAAGAACCAAGACCAGCCCAAGCAATTTTGAAGAATAACATAAATGGAGGACTCACACTACCAGGTATCAAGAACAAGCTATGTAATTAAATAATTAGATAATTGAGGGGCGCCTGGGTGGCTCAGTTGGTTAAGCGACTGCCTTCGGCTCCGGTCATGATCCTGGAGTCCCGGGATCGAGTCCCGCATCGGGCTCCCTGCTCAGGGGGGGGTCTGCTTCTCCCTCTGACCCTCTCCCCTCTCATTCTCTCTGTCTGAAATAAATAAATAAAATCTTAAAAAAAAAAAAATTAGATAATTGATAAGTAAGGCAATTTGGTATTGGAGCAAAGATAAACTAGGCAATAGGACAGAACAGAGACTCATCGTGTCTCTGGTAGAAGGGACACAGCAGTGCAGAGGGCAAGGGGTGCTGTTTCAATATGTGGTCTGAGTCAGCTGGATATCTGCATGAAAAATGGGAATCCTGACCCCTACTGCACACCATGCACAATCTACTCCAGATGGCTTGCAGATCTCATTATAAAGTATGAAGCAATAATGCTTTTATTGGAAAACACAGGACAGCTTTGTAAGTTTGGAGTAGGTGAATGTTCTTAAACAGGACACGAAAAGTACTAACTATAAAAGAAAAAAAATTGATAAATTGGACTATATTAAAGTTAAGAACCTCCGTTCAACAAAAGACATCATTAAACAGTGAAAATCATTAAAACAGCAACTCATGGAGTGGGAGAGTATTTACAGTATTTATATCTGACAACAAACTTATCCAGAGTCAAAAATTTCTACAAATAAGGCACGCCTGGGTGGCTCAGTCGTTAAGCGTCTGCCTTCGGCTCGGGTCATGATCCCAGGGTCCTGGGATCGAGCCCCGCATTGGGCTCCCTGCTCTGCGGGAAGGCTGCTTCTCCCTCTCCCACTCCCCCTGCTTGTGTTCCTGCTCTCGCTGTGTCTCTCTCTGTCAGATGAATAAATAAAATCTTAAAAAAAAAAATCTTTCTACAAATTAATTTGAGAAATCCAAGTAACCCAACAGAAAATGGGCAAAGGACTTGAACGGGCACCTCACAAAAGAAGTGCTCCAGATGGCCAATGAACATATGAAAAGGTGTATAGCTTCACTAATTGTCAGAAAAATGCAAAATAAGTCCACAATATGCCACCAGTACATACCCATGAGAATGGCCAAAATGAAAAAGACTGACAATACCAAGTGTTGGCAAAAATATGGCAAAACGAAACTATCATATGCTGCCGGTGGGAATGTCAGTTGTTAAAATCACTTGGGAAAACTGGTATTATCTACTAAAGTTACCAACACACATGCCTCATGCCCAGCATGCTGCTCCTGGGAACTTAGCCAACATAAATTCATATATTTGTGCATCAAAGGACACATACAAGAATGTTCACAGCACTGGCCATTACAGCTCCAAACTAAGAAACCAACCCAACGTGCCTCGGCAGGAAAACGGATGAGCAAATTCATGTGATGGAATAATATTCAGGAAAAAAAAAGTCAATGACAGACTTATACCTCAACATGGAGGAATCTCATAAACATGCAAAAGAAGCCAGACACAAAAGAGGATCTACTCTACGATTCTATCTATTTAAAGTACAAAACCACACAAAACTAACATTTGGTGTGAGAAATCAGTGGCTACCCTGGCAGTGACCGATAGATAAAATGGTGGGGTAGGTGTGAAGGGGTTGGTACTGTTCAGTTTCTTTTTTTTTTTTTAATATTCATTTATTTGACACAGAGAGAGCACAAGCAGGGGAAGCGGCAGGCAGAGGGAGAAGCGGACTCCCCGATGAGCAGGGAGCCCGATGCGGGACTCGATCCCAGGACCCTGGGATCATGACCTGAGCCGAAGGCAGACGCTTAACCGACTGAACCACCCAGGCACTCGTTACTGTTCAATTTCTTGACATGAGTGGTGGTTAACTGGGCATGTTCACTTTGGATTAATTCATTGAGCTGGACCCGGAGCGGTGTGCTTTCTTTTTTTTTTTTTTTTAATATTTTATTTATTTATTTGACAGAGAGAGACACAGCGAGAGAGGGAACACAAGCGGGGGGAGTGGGAGAGAGAGAAGCAGGCTCCCCGCGGAGCAGGGAGCCTGATGCGGGGCTCGATCCCAGGACCCTGGGATCATGACCTGAGCCGAAGGCAGACGCCTAACGACTGAGCCACCCAGACACCCGCGGTGTACTTTCTTGCATACAACTTATACTTTATTTATCAGGGTTCCACCAGAGAACCTGCAACTGTGGGAGCTGGTCAAGGGGCCTCTGTAAGGCTGTTGTCTTCCATCTGATGTTGGAGCTTGAGGTCCATGTAGCAGAGAGTCTGGAGGGCAGGTGGGTGTTAGGTGGGGGGAGGATCCAGAGCTGGCTGGAACCCCACTTGTTGGCTGGAGTCCACATGGCTTGGTTGAAACCCGAGAGCCTTCTTGTTGCCAAGGGAGATAAGGGTTTCCTGGACTCCCCTGTCAGGCACCTGGCAAAGGAGCAGGGAAGCTGAACGTGGCCTGAGGGCAAGTGAAGGCGCTGCAACCTTGGCCTCTCCTGGTGCGGACGAGCTGAGTCAGCAGACACACCATGATGAGTGTGAGCTATGAGCGAGACTGCTGATTCGCTTCCTGCCTCCGAATCTGGGCATGGGACTCTTTCTTGCAGTCCATCCTGACCAGGATGGGAATTCTGGGGATGTTCAGCCTAGCCAATTTGAGGTGGGCCTCACCACATGTTTTGTCTGTCTGGCAAAGAGCAAAAAAATGTGAAGGCTCCTTGTACTGACGAGGGGGAGGGGACCGGGCTCTCTCAGTAGGTTAGGGTGTCACTGAGCACCACTCCAGGAGGAAAATGCATGTGCTGTTTAACCAGCCAGTCCTCTGGTATGAACTGCTCTTGCAAGTAACCCTGGACTTCTTTACAAGGGACAACAGTGTTTGAAGAAGCCAAAGACTGAGCACAGCTTCATGCCCACCAACTGGGGACCAGTTAAGTAAACTTTGAATTCTTTATTTATTGTAGTAAAGTACATAAATACATAATGTTTACCATCGTAACCATTTAGAAGTGTCCAGCTCGATGGCATTAAGCCTTTCACGGTCTTGGGCAACCATTGGCGTCATTCCTCTGCAGAATGTTTTCATCTTCCCAGACTGAGACTCTGGCCCCATTAAACACTAGCTCCCCATTCCCTGACCCAGGCCCCGGTAAGCTCTATTTTACTGTCTCTATGAATTTGATGACTCTAGGAACTTCGTATGAGCGGAATGGTACAGCATTGTCCTTTTGTGTCTGGCTTATTTCACTGAGCAAGATGTCTTAACATTCATCCATGTTAGAGCCTGTGAACGACATTCCACACGTGGGTGGACCATGTTTCCTTTACCCCTTCAGGCATCCGTGGACACTTGGTTGCTCCCACCTTTTTGGCGATCATGAGCAACACTGCTATGAACGCTGGCCTATCTTGAGTTTTTAAAAACCTTGTGCCCACAGTATTGTAAGACCATCTTTTCTCACCCCTGCCTCTGGCATTTATAGAGGAAACGACTGCTGCAACAAATAGACCCAAAAATGTATTATGGTTTAATCACAAGTTTGTTTCTTGTGCCGGTAGTAATACTGGATGGGTGAACAGGACAGTGAGGGAGGGAGAGGGTTCCCTGCCACATGCTGGGGACCCAGGTTAGCACGGGGTCCAGAGCCACCCTCGCAACAGAAAGATCGTGGAAGGATGCTGGTGGAGAGTGTTATGGCTCAGGCCTGCAAGTGCCCCGTCCTTTTCTGCTAGCTTTGCACAAGGAGAACTTAGTCACGTGACCACCCCAGTGCAAGGGGCGCTGGGAAATGCAGTCTAGCGTGCAACCCAGCAGAGGTATCTGGGTGTCGTGGGCTGTTCTGCTCCTTGCAGGCACCTACTCAACCTCATTTCCCTAATGGTTTTTGTCCTTTCAAGTTCCACTTCAATGGGACTCCTCCAGGAAGCATCCCTTGATTTCCCATTCCCAACATGTGCTGCACTGAGCATCCCCTCCCCGCTGGGCAGCCATCGGAATGTCAGCTCTGAGGACAGAGGTGGCCCAGGGCAGGGACTCAGCCACCCCAGGGCTTGCAGAAGGAACCAGCCTGGCCAAGGAGGGGGCCCTGCTCCCCACTGTGCTGTTTTGGCCCCTCAGCCCTATGCTCCCCACTGTGTTCAGCTAATGGGAGGCCCTAGTGGGAGGTCGGAGGGCAGGAGAAGCAGGTGCTTCGCCCATCTTGGGCCTGTGGCTCCTGCCAGCGCCCATGGGCCTGCACGGTTTCTGCTGTGAGGTTCCCGCTTTTGTGAGTGCCTGGGCCTGGCTCTGGCACCCTCCTTCCTCTGTCCCTCGGCCCAGGGCTGTTGCTGGGGTCCTATGGCATCCTCACCAGCTATTTGACTTCCCGATTCATCCCTGTGTTTCTAAGTCCCTGGATTTCTGTCCCTCAGGCCCTGACCAGTACAAAAGGTAGGGGACTGGACATTGGCTTCTGATGCCTTGGGACTGTGGTTTGGGGAGACCACTTCCCGAGGCGGTGGTCCCTGCCTTTGAGCTCTCTAAAGGGAGTCTATGTGGGGCTCTGGGACCTTCTGCCTCACACAGGCCCAGTAGTGCCCCTGACTCCCTACAGGCCCCTGGGAAAACCCGTCAGGTGTCGGGGCTTCCCAGCCTGGCCTGTCCCTGGCACTGGGAATGCCAGATGTCTGGGGCAAGGGCCACAGACAGTGCACCCCTTCTCCTGCTGGGGATGGGTGGGGACAACTCTCGGTCCCAACCTGGAGGGACAAGTGTAGGGTGGGGAAGCCGGAGGGAGGCCATGTTTTACTCTTTTAGGATGAAGCTTAACCGCCACTGGCTGGTGGACCAGGGGCCTCACTATTCCTCAGACCGGACTACACTTCTCTCTGAGCCTTTGCCCAGGTTGTTCCTCTGCCTGGAATATCCTCTCTGACCAACCTTTCAGTTATGGCCCTGGAGCTGTGAAGCTGCCCCTGCCCTCCTGGGCCCTGGTGTGCCTGCTCCCACATGTCCAGGCTGCCTAGACAAGGAAAGCACCCTGTCACACACTGGTTCGTGCCCGGCCCAGCACTGAGGACTCAGGTCAGTGGAAATGCCAGCCCTGCCTTACCTCATCTGCAGAGAGGAAAGTACCTCCCCAGTGGCCAAAGGGCCAGCCCTCAGTCCCACCCTGCCCTGAGCAGGAAGCCAGTGGGGAAGCAGGGGGGTGGGGCCTGGAAGGGCAAAGACTGACCCCATCCCCCTCCTTTAGTCTCTGGGGTACCACCCCAGGGAGACCCCTCCAACCCCACTCTCATCTCTGTTCCTTTGAATGTGCCCCACTGTGCAAGACTGCCTCCTCCAGGAAGCCTTCCAGACTGCAGCTGCCCCTACTGCCCAGCTTTCCCACCTCTGCCCAGGACCCTCAGCCAATGGCAAGTCTAATGGTGTGGGGAAGCTTCACTTCTGACCCTGGCGGTCAGAGCCAGCTGGACGGCCTCTGCTCCTGAGACCGGGGGATGACTCAAGGCCCTCTCAGCAGAGACAGATGCAGAAGTGGGCCTGCACGAGCCTTGGCCAAGGTTGTGACAAGCCAACTGGCCCAGCTGGAGCCGCCGCTGACTGCCCTCTCCTAGGACCTGGTGTAGCCTCCACCTCCCATCTCTGTTCCTACCCTCTGCTGCCCCCACGTGGCCTCTCTCAGCACTGCAGGTTGCTGGGAAGAGGGCCTCCGCTCATTACCTCCCACCCCAAGGTTCTGCGTCCCTTGGGCAACCTCCTCCCGCCCCTACCTCCCAGGGTGAGCCACTGGCCTCGACCAGGGGGCCCTAGCCTCCAACCCCGCCCTCCACTGTGCTTTCGCAGAGACAAGCCTGGCCCTATCCTATGCTGCCAAGGCCCTCCCGTGGCCCCCACTCAGCACCCTCACTAGAGGGCAGCAGTAGGGGGAAGCCTGGGTAAAGAACCCAGGGACCCAGAACATGGGCTCTGGTCAGGAACTACTAGTCACTGCCTACCTGCAGGGCAGTGCTGGTGCAGGGGAGGGGCCCAGGGCCCCCCAACCTGCTGCTGGGGGAAGGGGCGGGTGCCTGTGCCGGCCCTATCCCGTCTCCTGGGCACCCAGCATGACACTCCACCTGAACCCTTTGCAGACACTTGCCCCATGAAGTGGCCACCGTTCTCAATCCCACTTTTCAGTGGAGACAGGCTAGGGAGGGACCCACCCCAGGTGGCCTTCCAGTGGACTAAGGTTGCTCTGGGTGCTGCTGGCCCCACAAAGCAACCATGGAACTCTCCAGAACCAAAGTGTAGCATGAGCACCGGACACCAAGGAGGGGGCACCACATGCTTGTTTTCTCTGGGTAGACAGGGAAGGGTATTTCAAGTGCCATTCCAGTAGAGTTAGAAGTGACATTCCAGAAGGGTTAGAATTACAAGCCTGGAGCTCAGAGAGTGACCCTCCACACTGGGATCCTGAGGCCTCTCCCACTCAGGCTGGGCCAAGTCCAGCAATCAAGGCAGCTGGGTGTTAGGGCTCCCGGGCTGGGGCACCGGGGATCAGTGGATCAGGGTCACAGGCATCCGACACGGGATCTGAGGTACTAGCATTTGCGTTTCAGGTGCCCCCCGAGTGTTGGGTCTCCAGAGACAGGCGTTAGAATCCGCGGGTATGGAGTCTGGGGAATTGGAGCTGAGACTACCCGGGGACTAGAGGACCAGACGCCTTCCGGGAGCTGCACGGCTGGAGCCAGGTGTCCATGTCTGAGGGGACAGAGCAGGGCACCAGGCCTGGTGTGCACGGACATTAAAGGCTCAGGTTATCAGGTGTCCAGGTCCCAGTAAATGGTGCTAGGGATTTGGGGATCCAAGTGCTGGGGTGCACGTTCTCCGGGGTGGCCCCATGTGCCTCTTGCTGTTGCCAAAGGCGCTCCCCTCAGGGCTGCGAACCCCAGCTGGCCCTGCAACAGAGACACAGTCTGCAGCGGACATGGGGGGCACTCCGGAGCCTCAGGAGAGCCAAGGAGGGGCACAGACGGGGTCCCGCTGGTAGAACCCTGGGTCCGGGGGGGGGGGGGGGGGGGGGCCTTACATGTTGCGCTTCCTGTGACGCAGTAGCACATAGGTGAGCGCGACCAGAGCCACCACCGCCAGGCCTCCGAAGATGATGCTCAGCAGCACCGTGTAGCTCCGCGCTGGAGAGGGCACAGAGCGGTGAGGGCTGCCCGAGGGTGGGCGGGGGTGGGGGGCTGGGGCAGGTGGGCAGGGCATCCTCACCTGGCTGGCACATGGGGGTGGGCCTGGACCAGGTGCCATCAGCCTGGCAGGTGCTCGCCTCCGACCCAGACAGGCTGTAGCCGCTGTCACAGCGGAAGGAGACGGTGGAGCCCGACAGGTACCTGATACCCTCCTTGCGCCCATTGCGGGGTGGAGCCAGCCAGCCACAGGACGTCACTGGGGGTAGGGGACCAGGAGCAGACCACAGGATGAAGCCACTGGCTGACCCCCCCTACAGCTGCCGGCTTAGGAGGTCATGTCCCAGCATCCAGTGCCCACCGCATCGCCCTCACCAGGCTGCAGGCTCTGCACACGATGCTGGTGCCCCTGGTGGGCCATCCGCGTAGCATTGCCCACGCTCAGGCTCCCAGTGGCCATCACGTCGAATATGCAGAAATTGTTGTCTCCACACAATTCAGCTGCCTCAGTGGCCTGACGGGGGTCGGGGACGGTCTCCTCGGGGAACAGGGGCTGAAAGCTGTGGTCATGCTTGGACTGATACAGGAAGTTGTTGACCAGGGACCAGGAGTCATAGGTGAGCAGGGACGAGGTGTTCTCCACGGCCCCTGGGGAGACATGCAGCAGGTCATGCTGGTGGCCGAGGGTTCTGGGGTCTCTCCCCTCACTTCCATCCATGGCCATGTCCCCTCGCCCCCGACCCCCAGGGGGCCTCAGGGTCACTCACAGTCGGCCCCAAAGCGGAAGAGCTCGCGGGAAGTGGCCTTGGGGGGCAAGACCTTCCCGTTGCGCAGGGTGAAGTCATCGGTGGGGTCATCATTCAGTGTCCCGAGAAGGCCTTGCGTGTGGGTAAGGAACTTCTCAGGCAGGAGGACAGTCACACTCAGGAATGGACCCTGGACGCTGACCTCCAGGCCAGCCCCTGATGACAGCATGATGGATACGCTGTTCTGGGCAGCTACGGACAGGAACATACCTGGGCACAGGTGGAACTGGGGTCAGGGCTGCCCACTCAGGGCACCGTGCCGTGACTCCACAGCCCCAGGATGAGAGGGTCAGCATCCGTGCACTCCCTGGGCTGGCCCTGGGGATGCCCGTCCCTGCTGTGACACTCCCTCACCCCAGGCCCATACCTGTACTGGGACCCCCACACTGACACCAAGTGCCCAGGCTCCAAAGGGACCCCTCACACCGAGGCCTGCCTGGGGTCCCCCGTCGGCCCTTGCTCCTTGAGGAAAGCAGCAGCCATGCCCACCTCTGCCCTTCCGGGGGTTCCCTGCACCCTCAGCAGCAGCAGGCCCATCCCAGGTCCCCACCCATCCCAACAACAAGAAACTCGTTTCATTAGTTCAGTTCCCTGAGGCAGCACAGGGAAGGGGGTGCACAGGGGGCTGCTCCTTAGCCCTCAGGGCCAGCCAGCGTCCTCGAAGCAGGCAGTTCCTATTATTGTAGCTTCCAGCTCCTCGTCCCACCGTCCGGGCATCTCAGGGTTCTGATCACATGTCTGGGGCTCCATGGGTGTGAAAGCACGAGATCACAGCAGGTCCCCAGGCTGGATCTCCCTACCTGGGGCCCAGAACGTCACCTGCCCAGACAGCCGTGGGCTGGGGACATGTGTCCACTGTGCTGGGCCCCTCACCGTGGGGTGCAGGGGAGCGGGGCGGACTTGCACCACTATGCTGGGGACAGCATATGGATCATATCGCGAGGCCTCCATCTCCGCATCCACGCTCTGAAGCCCCGGGCCATGCCGGTGAGAGGCACGGAGGCTCAGGCGGGAGGGAAAGGGCAAGAGAGCGGCCCCCGGAAGCTCCCCGGCCATCACACTCACCCTTCAGGTCCATCCAGCTCTGCTCGGTGAAGCTGAGCACCTCCTGGTTCAGCAGCACCTGCAGGACCCGGCCCTCGCCAGCCAGCCGGACCTCCACCACATCGGAGTTGCCCTCCTGCACGGCCACGGCCACCAGCCCCGTGCCCCGGTCCTGCGGGCCTGCGGTGGCACGTGCAGAACGCGGAGCGCTCAGCTCCAGCCTTCCTCCTGGGAAGGCCCTGAGCCTCCCGGAGCCCACGGGGCCCCAGCCTCACCCTCTGAAGTCATCCGGGGCTGGGCCCGCCCCTGCACCCTCAAGTTGGTCAGCGTGGCCTCCAGCAGCACGTACTCGCCACGCCCGTTGAACGAGAAGTTGGCACCATCAAAGGTGACAAAATGTGGGTCCCCGAAAGCGGAGGCTGGGGAGAGCAGAGGGTCAGGGGGGCCGCGCGGGTGCAGCCCTGCCCGGGGTCCAGCCTTGGCCGGCACCCACCTAGGCGCGACGGCCGGTAGCTGCGACAGTCACTGGAGGGCCGCCGCCGCATGTACCGGGAGCACTCGGGCGCCCAGAGGCAGCAGTGGTAGAAGCTGACGACATCGTAGAGCCAATGGGAGAGGCCAGGCACGCGGGGTGGTGTGCGGAACGGGGGCGCGCCCCAGTCGTGGCCGCGGTCCGGGGTGCTGCCCCCGGTTGAGTCGGCCGTCAGGAGCAGGGTGCCGGCCTCTGTGTAGCAGCACTGCTGGCCGGAGGCGTACTGGGGGCTGGGGGTGAGGACAGGTCAAGGCCACTGTCGGCCCCCCCGCCCCCCCCCGCAAATGGGGACTCACCTGGCTTGCACGGAGCGCACACAGTGCACGGCCCCGGGGTGGTAGGTGCACACGCTGCCGTGCTCAATGTCACAGCCGTAGTCCGTCTGCAGAGCGGGAGGCTGCCGTCAGCTGGACTAGCCTCAGGCTCTGCCATCCCCTCCCTGGGAGCCAACCCCTGAGGGCCCTCAGACCCCAGCCTCGCCTCCCTGGGGCCTCTATCTACCGCCACACGCCGGCTACCTCCAGCTGGCCCCTCGCCCTCTCCTGGGCCCCGACTGGGGTAGGGGCTTACGTGGAAGCGGCCTGAGTCAGCCCGGGCCTGAGCCAGGGTGCAGGGGCAGTCAGGCAGCTCCTGCAGGAAGTTGGGCAGTTGGTCCTCCAGCTCTTCCCAGGCCAGGCACTGGGCCCGGGCCCAGGCCTCGGGGTCTGCCTGGAAGTCCTCACCCAGGTGCCAGGCCAGCGCGTGCTCGCTGCTCCAGAGGGCCTGCACGTCCCTGTGGGGGCCATGCACACACTTAAGGGCCGCTCCCACCCTCGGTCCCGCAGCCCCGGGCCTCCCTGTCCAGCCTGCGGAGCAGCGACCCAGGCCCAGCAGCCCGTCCTCTGCGTGGCCGGCGGCCCTTACTTCTCCCCTGCGTAGCATTTGCTGTTGATGATCCGAAGTGCACCCACTTCCCATTTCTGGTAGTTTGGAGGTGCGGGTTTCGGAGTGAAGGTGAAGAAGCCAGAGTTGGGGATGCTTGTGGCCAGGGGGTACAGGTACGACCACTTTGCAGCCCACTTATCTGAATAGGGCTTCCCTAAGGGAGAGAAGGCCTCAAGTCAGCCCCGGGGTCCCTCCAAAGAGTCCTGGGGCCCCTCCAGAGTCCTGGGGCAGAGGAGGGGCCAGGCG